>NC_135224.1:22325450-22625450 GCF_052324685.1 Brachyhypopomus gauderio | reverse complement strand
TTACTCATTAAACGTTTTCCTTAGAACCAAAATAAATCTGACTAATTGGTGGCAGGTGCGGCACCGCGTTATCATTCCGATAAAAGGCAGTAGCACACAAATAAGTGATACCCTGAGCTAAGTGAAAATGGGCTTTAAATAGGCTTACTGCTGTGAGACTTGGTTTGTCTAGTGTTGGGTGTTCAGCAGGGAGGAGTATATTGTTTGTGATTGCACAAACTGTAGCATGATAAAATCTGTAAAAAAAACATTAAGGTGCGTTACTGCCCTTATATCAATACTATGGCCTGTCGTCTGTTATCCGACTATTACACAAGAAAGTGACACCCATTTAAGCGCTTTGCAACGGTCGAATGTGAACCTTGAATACAACATAAACGTTTTAAATCCCGTTGATCAAAATCAGGTCGAGGCGTTATCCCATCGACTCCAAAAGATCTTTGTGAGGTGTCATGAAGACTCGATGGAAATCGTAATTGACGCCGATTTATTCAACACCGGCATTCTCGTTGACGCGAGAGACCTGTGGCTGGGTGTGGACTGCAGGACGAACAAGCCTTCAGGACCATGCTGCGGGGCGGAGGCGTCGGGAACAAATGAGTACACCATCATTGGAAATGTAGCGGACTGCAGGACCAGTATATCTGTGAGTGCACCTCCCTGGGCTACAGGGTGTATAGTTTGTTTATAGTTCTCTGTGAGTGCACCTCCCTGGGCTACAGGGTGTATAGTTTGTTTATAGTTCTCTGTGAGTGCACCTCCCTGGGCTACAGGGTGTATAGTTTGTTTATAGTTCTCTGTGAGTGCACCTCCCTGGGCTACAGGGTGTATAGTTTGTTTATAGTTCTCTGTGAGTGCACCTCCCTGGGCTACAGGGTGTATAGTTTGTTTATAGTTCTCTGTGAGTGCACCTCCCTGGGCTACAGGGTTTATAGTTTGTAGCCACAGCGCGTGGTCAGTACGTGCTTATCTTCATTTGTAAGATCAAGGATACAGCTACACCTTAATGTTATTTTGCATTGCAACCAGGTAACGGATCAAACTATTGATTATACAAATGTCCTCATCTACTCTCCTGCCCCGTCTCCTGATGGCATATTCTTCTTGGAGAATGCTGTCATTCCCATTAAGTGCCAGTACATAAGGTAACTTTATTACCCAGATATCATCTGGAGCTTTGACAAGTCAGTTCATTTTATTTAGCTTGCAGAATTACTTCTATTTTTTTTTAGGAAATACAAAGTAAGTTCCTCTGCAGTGGTACCTACCTGGGTTCCTCTAATCTCCACTGATGAATCGGCAGCAGAAATGGAATTTGACTTCAGACTGATGACTGGTGTGGTTTAACTTTTCTTATTTTCTCTGTAAAATAAGCCATGTTCAGTGCTTTGTCAAGCTTTTTTTTTTTTTTATGAAGTCAATTTACAAATGTATATTTAAATTTGTATAGTCATGGCCAAAAGTTTTGAGAATGATACAAATATTAATTTTTACAAAGTCTACTGCTTCAGTTTTTATAATGGCAATTTGCATATACTCCCGAATGTTATAAAGAGTGATCAGTTTAACAGCAATTAATTGCAAAGTCAACATTTGCCTAGAAAATTAACTTTATCCCCAAAAACACATTTCAACTTCATTGCAGCCCTGCCTTAAAAGGACCAGCTAACATCGTTTCAGTGATTGCTCCATTAACACAGGTGTGGGTGTTGATGAGGACAGGGCTGGAGATCAATCTGTCATGATTAAGTAAGAAAGACACCACTGGACACTTTAAAAGGAGGCTGGTGCTTGGCATCATTGTTTCTCTTCTGTTAACCATGGTTATCTCTAAAGAAACACGTGCAGTCATCATTGCACTGCACAAAAATGGCCTAACAGGGAAGAGTATCACAGCTAGAAAGATTGCACCTCAGTCAACAATCAACAATTTTTGTTGCCAAAAAATGGGATTGGGCTACCAGCAGTGCAGAGCTTGCTCAGGAACGGCAGCAGGCAGGTGTGAGTGCATCTGCATGAACTGTGAGGTGGAGACTCTTAGAGCAAGGCCTGGTCTCAAGGAGGGCAGCAAAGAAGCCACTTCTCTCCAGAAAAAACATCAGGGACAGACTGATATTCTGCAAAAGGTGCAGGGAGTGGACTGCTGAGGACTGGGGTAAAGTCATTTGCTCTGATGAATCCCCTTTCCGATTGTTTGGGACATGTGGAAAACAGCTTGTTCGGAGAAGACGAGGTGAGCGCTACCACCAGTCTTGTCTCATGCCAACTGTAAAGCATCCTGAAACCATTCATGTGTGGGGTTCTCAGCCAAGGGAATCGGCTCTCTCTGTCTTGCCTTAAAACACAGCCATGAATAAAGAATGGTATCAGAATGTCCTCCGAGAGCAACTTCTCCCAACCATCCAAGAGCAGATTGGTGATCAACAATGCCTTCTCCAGCATGATGGAGCACCTTGCCATAAAGCAAAGTTGATAACTAAATGGCTCAGGGATCAAAACATGGAGATTTTGGGTCCATGGCCTGGAAACTCCCCAGATCTTACTCCCACTGAGAACTTGTGGTCAATCATCAAGAGACGGGTGGATAAACAAAAACCTACACATTCTGACAAATTGCAAGCATTGATTGTGCAAGAATGGACTGCTATCAGTCAGGATTTGGTCCAGAAGTTGATTGAAAGCATGCCACGGAGAATTGTAGAGGTCCTGAAGGGTCAACACTGCAAATATTGACTTGCTGCATTAACTCATTCTAACTGTCAATAAAAGCTTTTATTACTCATGATTGCAATTATATTTCTGTATGTGATAAACATCTGAAAAACACACATTAAAACCAGAGGGCACCAGATCATGTGAAAATATAATTGTCATTCTCAAAACTTTTGGCCATGACTGTACTTGGAGTTTGACATGGACTGGGTTAAACTGATCCAATTACAATGTCAACTCTTGGTGGTATTTCAATCAGCTGCCTGATGGAACCATATTTTACCATGACGTGTTTTGCTTTTTGAAGATGATTGGCAGTATAAAAGAAGCTCTCAAGTCTACATGTTGGGAGACGCCATTCACATGGAAGCCTCCGTCACCCTGGCCAATCACGGGGCACTGCAAGTGTTTGTGGACAGCTGTGTTGCTAGCCCATCATCTGCAGATGGTGATCTCAAATATGTCTTTGTAGATGATCATGGGTGTGTACCTCCTTGCATCACTGTGTGCTAGATGAATTGCTGTGTTTGAGTCTAATCTCCTTGTGTGATTCATATTTGAATTAAATGTATTTTCAGGTGCTTCACTGATGGTTTATCTTCAGCTTCTGAGTCCCGATTCCTGCCCAGGGTGCAAGGGAACAAACTGCAGATGCTCCTCAAAACCTTCATCTTTCGTGGAGATGCACCCAACTTGGTTTGCCTTCTTGTCTCTTGAGCCTCTTCTGATTTGCTTCATATTTGTGTACATACGTGTTGGAGAAGATGGGATGGTCTCTCCACCTCATTGCCTCACTTATAATACTGCTGTGTTCATTTTCCTGGACAGATATACATTACTTGTCGTCTAAAAGCTGTACCTGCTAGATACATATCCAGCTTTCAGACTCGAGCCTGCTCTTTTATTGATGAGAGGTAACGGAAGTCTTTGCTCAAGATTATGATTGTAAATTGCAACAGGTTTCTGTGGCATCTCTCTGGACATTAATTTGAATGTGCATCAACTCTCCTTCTGTGCAGATGGAAGTCTGCTGACGGGGACGATCAAGTATGTCGCAGCTGTGAGGTCTACAGTCAGGATCTATCGAAGACTGATCCTGCCTCCCTTTCCTCCTACACAAAATCTGTGCTCACTGAAGCCTCGACCCCTCACCCTTTACTCCACCTGCCTCCTGATCAAACTTTGAAGCAAATCAATGAGCCGTCTTCCAGCAAGGGCGTGAGTGGAACGGCTTCAGGCTAGTTCACATCCTGTTTAATACCTCTTAACAAATGATCTTTTACAAATGACCCATTTCTAGAGTTGATTTACCAGAATGCATTCTGTGTGTCCTCTGAAAATATTTTGTACTAGCATTTTAACCACATGCCTAAACAGGAGTCCATATACCTGTGTACTGATATAACCTCTATAGATTTAGGCCTGTTTATGTAGTGTGTAAGTCACCATCCCTCGTCATAGATCTCTCCTAAAATGTTAAACCAAGGAGGATAAGTGTACATTTTTCCTTTATTTCAGAGTGGACCATGACTTTGGGTCCTCTTGAGCTTGTAACCAAGAAAAATGACTCAGCAGGCTCCTCTGTGACCCCACTCATTGAGCAAGTCCATGTGAAGCCCAGTAGGGAAGAGTGGGGTGAGTTGTGCCAGTTTCTACTTGGTGATTTTAAAGTGAGACCAGGACAGTAATGCTTCCAACTAGAATATGTACATATATTTCATCATGTGGTGCATCCCTGGAATCAGTCACTTTGGATGTGAAATATAGTATTTAAGAAATGCAGCTTACCCCAGTGCGGGATAAGTTGTGCCTTTGGAGAGAATACATTGGGGTAAATTGTGCCATTGATTACTGAAGTAAAACAATATATTTTGATCTCAAGAACTGTAATGCTATATAAAAGCTATACAAATTCAATACTATAAAACTAGAGTTTTTCCTTGCCACTTGGCTTGCTCACTGGGGGCTAGGACTCGGCACTTGTAAAGCTGCTTTGTGACAACAACTGTTGTAAAAAGCGCTATATAAATAAAATGATTGAATACAAAATGACCAATTTAAGGTTTATTTAAAGTTACTTTACAACATCAAAGGCCAGTTTTCTACAAGCCTATTGTGCCACATGAGCACACAGTCAGTTTTCTTAAACGAGGCCCAACACTTCAGAATGAAACAAACAGTAATTCTATTTAAAGGTAATTTGACATTGAAGGTCAATTTTCTTACACAAGACCTAGAACAAAATGAGATTCAAATGAAGACCAAATTGACTGCAATTCTATTCACAGATCTGGCCTACTACACAACATCCCACTTGTCGATGCTACAGGGGAATATAGATTTCTGCTCCCTTCTGGCTGGACCACCAAGTTTTTGTGGTGTGGGTAGTTTCTTATGCACATCATCTCTAGGGATGACTCCATCATTTTCTTTGAAAGTGAAGATGGGATCTCTATCCACAGACCTCTTACTACTTCGCCTTAGAAACTTTGTGCTGATGTCTGCACCATCAACCTTCTCAACCAATCCAACATAGTTGTAGGATTTGGTTTTGCCTGCAAAGTTCGCAGACAGATCCATATAATCATCATCATCATTCGGGACATGTGAACTCTCATAGTGATGTTAAGTGGAATGGAAAGGTCGCTCTCTTCTGAACTACTGGAGACAACCACTTTCTTGTTTGGTTGGTTTGGACCCTTTCAGAGCCCCTCTCATTTTCATTCCTTCATTTTCTTTATCTTCTACTTCATCATTGTCAATCAGTTTAGTTTGATTTGATTCTTCGAGAGGTCTTTTCTTCTGCCTTTCATGCTTTTTCTTTTCCTTTTCAGCCATTTAATCTTTTTTTCCTGTTTGTGCCTTTCTCCAGTTCAATCTTCTCCGGTGTGTGTGTCACGATTTTTTATTTTACTTTCTTCTCATCTGGGCCTTCTAGCTGTGGCTTTTGGTAAGGGAAATATGGCTTCTGGAGATGCATAACCCAAATGGGCAGAAGAACCAGTTTCATCACTTCATGACTGCTAGGGATTTGGTTCCGGAAGAGTGGGTGGCTCCCTTGGGTCTGGACCTGCTTCACGATCTGTGATGTGGGTAGGCTCCTCGTGTGATGGTCCAGGCAGGTCAGCAGCAGCACTAGTGGAAGGCTCTTCTGGGTTTGGCCATAATCTTCATCTGGGAAGATATCCCTGTTGAACGGGAATATGCCCGTCACTCTGAAACCTGATGTTTCTGGGCGTCATTGCCGACATGAATGCTTGGTTAACAAGTTGCAGGTTGCAAACGGTGTGAGGTGGCAGGGTGAGCATAACGACACCATTTTCTTTAGCAGTTCTCACTGCGTGATGTGAGATTCATGGTTGTCCAGAATGAGCAGGACTGGGTGATTGGTGGAGCAGTTGGTTTGGTGGATAAAGTGCTCCATGAAGATGATTAAGACTTCATTCATCTATCCAGACTTTGTAGAAAGACCTACGGATCCTGCTGGTGATTCAGGAACTGTGCACACGTGGGAAAACAAACGTGGGTGGGATTGCATCGTGGCATTCACTGCACAGGCCACAGTGACGAGCTCTCCTCTTTCCACTGACGTCACTGAACTCGCTTGTTTCTTCCCGCTCCCTGTGACGATCTGTAGCGTCATCACACCAGTTTCATCCATGTTGTAGATCTTGTGTGGAGGAAAGTTATGCCTGAAATGAGATTAAAGTTCTGTTGATTAGATAAATTGACAGCAGTTTTAAGGAACTTGAATGTGGTTGTGTAAATGTCAAATCTGCTACTGAGGACAGGGGACCTCTAAAGATGATGCTCCCCCTTTCCTTCCTGTGTGTGTGTGTGTGTGTGTGTGTGTGTGTGTGTGTGTTTTATTACCTGTCCATCACTTTTTAGAGAGGTTCTCGAAGAACTCCCCCATGTTGTGCCTATTAAAGGCAGTAGCTCCACCAAGAGAGGTTGCTTCAGGAGTGCGGCATGACGAATGGGGGCGTGCTTTAAAGGCTGCAAACCAATCGCGTCCTAGCAAAGATTAAAAGTTTATTAGCATATCCCTTAATTTGTCCCTTATTGAGCCATTGCAGTTTACATTTACATCTGCATAAGTTGAAGCTATACACTTTAAGTACCAATTTTGCTTCTCTGTGAACCATTTGCATTGTGATAACTAATAATGAGCAGTTCCTGGGGAAATAATTATTAATGTTCCCTATTACTTTTTCTTAATAAATGCACACTTAACCTAACCTCTAACCTGCTTTTTCCTCTCTGATCAAGCTGGCAGGGTCATATCGGTCATTTATTCGTGCGTACTCAAAAGCCAGTTCACAGCATTTCATGGGACTTGGACCATGAAACATTGTTGCTAGTGCCTTTATATGTTCTTAGACCATGAAACATTGTTGCTAGTGCCTTTATATGTTCTTAGACCATGAAACATTGTTGCTAGTGCCTTTATGTTCTTAGACCATGAAACATTGTTGCTAGTGCCTTTATATGTTCTGCCAGCTTTCTCCATATGTTCATATAAGACTTGATTGGCAAGTCCAGTTCTTTTATATCCTGGCCTTATTTTCCATCTATCTTCTCCATGTATGGTTTTAATGACATCCTGCATATGCTCATCTCCCTCGCCACCTGACCAATGGACTTCCCTTCTCCACCTCTTTCACTGCTCTGTCCATGTCCTCTAGAGGAGTGGATGCCCTGCATGTCTTCCTCTTATAACTCCGTGGCATGATGGTCTATTTCTATTTTGGGTCTAAAATTAAGAATGTCAGTTTGTGATTAAATATAAGAATACCATGTACAATTACAAAAAAGAGAATGTTTAAAATATTCATAAGTGGGGGTTTTGGGGAAAAATGCATCATCCAGTAGTTTTGGGCTAACATCATGCTAGCTGTATAGACTCATAGTGTAGTGTACCAGAGCACTAAAACGTGTAAAATGTTTTCATACTGTTTAGACACAACAATCAAAAATCCTTGATCATAGAAATTTTACTTTGAAAGGCAAAACTTTTTAATTTATTTTTTAAACTTAAATGTGCTTACCTCTCATGCAATGAGGCTCTCTGAATGGTTGTGTGGTCACATAACCAATTTCTTCTCTGGTCCCCTAGAAACAGGGGGTGGCACAACATCCCCACTGGCACAAATCACCCCACTCTCCCCTACAGAGCAACCTGAATCCCACCATTTCAGTGCAACAGTGAGTCCCATCAATTACCAAGTGGAGTCAGAAACAGACTCCAGAGTGTCTATGGAAGATGGTTCCCATAATGCATCTGATCCAGTCCTCCCAATGGAAGATGATGCAGATGTGATGGCTCACTATAACACGTTTGATGTAGCCCTTGACATGGACAGTGACTCTGATGGAGGTAATTGAATAAATGCAACTGTTGACTCTGAGGTTTTTTCCAAAGATGGAATTATTTTTCTCTCCCAAACAGATCCTGGTTCTGTTTTGGTGTAATACCTTGTGCACCCATGTTTGCTTATCTCCAGTCTTATCTAAGGAATATGATTGCAAATATTAAAGTTCATTATTAGTAATTGGTATTGTTCTTAACCCTCAATTTTCACAAATGAGTAAACAACCAAACTGTTGCCTTGTGTTCCTGTTTATTTTGTCCATATGTCACACTTTTGCTTTGCTATCACCCCTTCAACTTTGTGTGAAGTAAATTAGAATAAAAGACTTTGTTTTTGTTCCAGTTGGTGAAAAAGCTGCCATCTTTGATCTTGCTGTTGGTGTTCCAACGTGGTCAATGGGCTCTTATCCACCTTCACCTACTGAGTCCTCCTACATGAAGACCCTTCTCAGTCAGCCTGTCCTGTCAGTCCTCCACACGACAACAGTTCCAGAAACCGAGATGGAATTGAATGTTGTTCAGCAGATTTTAAACAATACACCAGAAGTCCATTTCTATAACGTCACTCAAAATGAAGACCAAGAGGACAATGAGCTTAAAGAAGGTACTTCTGAAAGCCTGACTATATATGTAGCCGTTCCCTTTAGATCGTCTTATTCCGTTACTTGCTAAAAAGGTAGGACTAATTACACTATCCAATCTGTTTTTTCTTGTAGTCTGTTGGTTTGGGTTTTAATTTGATGGAACTTTTCAAATGGACTCTTGTTCTCCGACTTTCTACAGTTCTAGTGTAGAATGTCCAGAATAGAAAGATATCTAGCACATTTAGCATTTTCTTGGCAATTGGTGCCCATAAATTACTACCCAACTACCTGAGGAGTACAGATTTAATACCCAGAAAGCTGATCTTAACTCTCCAGACCAGCAGATCTAAATGTATGACGTGTAGGGATCCAGCTACCGTATTCAACTGTTACAGTTGTGATCAAATTTATTCAACCCCCAATGCTGCGAAGGGTTTTATGGAATTCAGTGCACATTTGTAATTGTGTTCATAATGAAATCTTACAAGGACTTGTTAAAGAACTAAATGCAACTAAGATAGCATCAATTTTTTGTCATAAAGTATTAAATGGCCTTTTTGTGATTTCTTCATTGACACAATTATTCAACCCCTTTACGACTACCACTCCTAAGAACAGAGGTTCATTCCAGTGTTTTCCATCAGGTATTGAAAACATCTGTGGATGTCAACGAGCAGCAATCAAGCATGATAAGCACCAATTAGGCAGATTTAAAAGGACTGTGATACTCAGCTCCTTCTAGACATTTACTGGTGTGTTTCCAAGCATGGTGAAGGCAAGAGAATGGTCCCAGAAGACAAGAGAAGAGGTTATTGCTCTTCACAAGAATGGCAATGGATATAAAAAGATTGCGAAGTTGTTAAATATTCCAAGAGACACTATCGGAAGTATCATTCGCAAGTTCAAGTTAAAGGGCACAGTGGAAACGTTACCTGGTCGTGGCAGAAAGAAGATCCTGACCGCGACTGCTGTGCGCTACCTGAAGCGTAATGTGGAGAAAAATCCCCGCGTGACTGCTAAGGAACTGAAAAAAGACCTGTCAGATGTGGGCACTGAAGTTTCAGCTCAGACAATAAGGCGCGCACTGCATAACGAAGACCTCCATGCCAGAACGCCCAGACGCACCCCCTTGCTGACTCCAAAGAACAAGAAAAGTCGACTGCAGTATGCCAAAAGTCATGTGGACAAGCCACAAAGGTTTTGGAACAGTGTACTGTGGTCAGATGAAACTAAATTAGAACTGTTTGGGACAATGGACCAGCGCTATGTTTGGAGAAGGAAGAACCAGGCTTATGAACAAAAGAACACCTTGCCTACTGTGAAGCATGGCGGGGGGTCAATTATGCTTTGGGGCTGTTTTGCTTCTAATGGTACAGGAAAGCTTCAACGTGTGCAGGGTACCATGAATTCCCTTCAGTACCAGGAGATCTTGGAGGAAAATGTGATGGAGTCAGTCACAAACCTGCGGCTTGGGAGATGTTGGACCTTCCAACAGGACAATGATCCGAAGCACACATCCAAGTCCACTAGAGCATGGTTGAACATGAAAGGCTGGAACATTCTAGAGTGGCCATCGCAATCACCAGACTTAAATCCAATTGAGAACCTCTGGTGGGACCTAAAGAAGGCAGTTGCAGTGCGCAAGCCTAAGAATGTGACTGAACTGGAGGCTTTTGCCCATGAAGAATGGGCTAAGATACCCATAGGTCGCTGCAAGACACTTGTGTCAAGCTATGCTTCACGCTTGAAAGCTGTCATAACTGGAAAAGGATGTTGTACTAAGTACTAAAAAATAATGTCACTAGGGGGTTGAATAAAACTGATAATGATGTGAGCACAGTAAAGACATTTGTGGTTATTCCATCATAAATATTATGTTATGTTTGTCTAATTTATAAGTGCCTCTTTGATATAATTGTAAATAAGATGACTGAAATGATCAAAATCAATGTCAAACTGGCCAAAACACTTTATTTCAGTGGGGGTTGAATAAATTTGATCACAACTGTATCCTGATGTATACAGTTCTTATTACTTGAAGCTGCTTTGTATTTAACTCTAATGGTTTAGAATCATATTGCTGTTTTTAACCAGTGTTGTGAATTGTTTTAGATTGAATAAAAAGTTCAATTGAAGAACTAAAGCATGCTTTCAAATTTGTAGCTCCAATCCAGGACAATGATTGGTCAACAGACTCCTCACCTACTGTATCCAGTGGACCAGTCTATATAAACCCATTTAGTGATCTTATCCCTGATCAACTCCCAGTTGTGAATGAGGAGATGGATTGGAAAATGGTTGAACAGAACTTAAATAGCATATTGGAAGATCCCCGCTACAACCGGTCTAAACTTGCACAAGGTAATCATGCAAAGCTAACCATGTTTATTTGGAAGTAAAAGTAGGACTGCTAAATTTACTTTGAATTTACTAAATACCAATAAAGGCCTAGCCAATGTTATCACTGTCCTTGGACTAGCTTGTTTTGACTTGGAGAATAAGGACGTCAGTAACTTCATTCTAATGTACCACACATACCTCAAAGCATTTTTGTTCCAGATCCAATAAGAAATTATGAAAATATGCTGGACATGAGTGCTGTCCTGTAGTTATAATCATTCTTGACCTTTTATCTATTGACCTTTTGGCGTAAACTTGCCATTTAGCTTTAGCCTAACCTAACTTAACCTCTTTGTCCTAACTTTAACCTCTCCACTAACAAACTAAAATAAAACAGAAGTTTTCCTTCTCATTTCAGGGTCTGAACGCACCTCCATGGACCCCCTTGTTCAGTTTCTAAACATGGAAGGGGCTCTTCAGTGGACAGATGTTTCTTCAACCTCTGCTGAGCAAGTTGGCATCAATCCCAACGCTGGCCACCCTGAACTTCCAGACATCATAAGGGCGAGTTCTGATCAGTCAGATTTGGAGGCAGATCAGAAGATCTCAAACTTGAATCTACAAGAGGAGCCTGTTCTCCATAATTCCATTGATCTGTTGCTTCAGAAGGACGGTGACCTTGAATAAGGAGTTTCTGTGAACACTGAAGGAGAAAGGAAAAGACGTCCCATTCTTTTTGTCTGATATTTCTTTCAAACGGATGGAGTTTACTTAATAAAAAAGTTTAAGTCATCTAAAGCTAATTGATTTGTGAGAGCAAGTTGCATTATGTGTACCAGAATGAGTTATACTTGTACTAACCTGTTTATGTGCATTTCAAGAGGAAAATTTACATGAATGAAACAAAATGCCACCAGGACTACTTGTGTAGTTGTAAGTCATGGGTTCACCTATAGTCACTTCAGACGAGTCGTTCCATTTCATGATCGTTTGCTTATAGTAATCGCCACTGATTTAAATCCATTGTGTTTACATTTTGAATTTTTAACTACATTTGAAAAGGATCCAATGTTTTCACTAGCAATTCAAGTAGCCCTAATAGACAGAGGCCTGAAAGACATAGGCGGAGCCAAAGCAGGGGCCGGGGTGGCACTGGACCCCCCTGAATTCTGATTGGCCACCCCAAGTGCCCCCCCAGATGACTGACATGTCACCGCATCGCACATCTTGTTGAGAGCCTGTTGCGTTTTGTAATCGGTAATAATACTCAATGCTCAATTTCATTTAAAACATGCAAGCAGCAGGCACGACGGAGAATTTTTTTCAAACGAACGTGTTGTGGCGAATTCCGAGTTCCCTCGTTTGCACACGCATAAAGACGCTACAGATGATATTCCGGAGTTACAGTGATTATAACTTAGTTCACTGAGCACTCTAGTTTTGTCCTAACTAGATATTTAGACATAATACTGCTGTAATACTGCGATGTCGTGGTCCGAGGTGAACTTCGGTATAGCCAGTGTGTATTTTATTTAAAATAATTAACACCCTTGAGCCAGTGTGGCTTTGGACATAGATAATGCAGTTTGCTGTGATGGATAATTAAAACCTAGCTCTTATTTATGTATAGAAACATAAATCGACAATATAATCTGTAGCGTCTTTATGCGGATAAACGAGGGTTGTCGGAATGCCCCACAACACCGGCTGACAGTAAAAAGTGTCGCACGTGAAATGCTACAGGCACCGTTCAGAAACTGATCAGGGGTGAGTTTCCCAAAACGTTCTTAGCGCTAAGTAACTTCGTAACCTCGTACATTTCATACGAGGTTACGAAGTAGCGCTAAGAACGTTTTGGGAAACTCACCCCAGTTCAGTTAAATGGGTTCAGTTCAGTAGATATATGCGGCTTTTAGCCCGGTGCAGCTTATAAAACATTTTACTTTCTTTTTTTTTAACTTTGTAGGTGCGGGTAATATTATGAATGAATTATATTATAATTTTACATATTGTACATAAATAGTAAAAAAAGACACTTTTCTAGGAAAAATATTATACTACACATTACATCTACAGTGGTTTCTTTGCCCCGACTTAAGCTTGTGTGACCGTATCAGTGATGTAAGTTACTGAAAATATGTAGGCCTACTCAAATGGAATTAATTATTTCAAAAACAGTCACTCAATGATCGAGGGAATGCTGAAAGCAGCTTTCGTATTTCGTATATTTGGATTGTAAGATATGCCAGAAGTAGCACATCTGTGTTTTTACTTTTACATGTTGTACATTTTGCACATTGTTAAAAAACTGCAAATTTCATACACAAATCTGATCTCCTGCGTGTTTAAGATGTACTTGATATGAAAAGTATAACATTTACAGATTTTGATTGCAATTGAATGCTTTTCGTAAATATACATTGTCATAGTCTATGGACCCCCTAAAATAGCTTTGGCCACCCTCTGGCCACCCCAAGGATAAAAGTCTAGCTCCGCCACTGCTGAAAGAGTCTACTGTATGGAGTAATGCCAGATGTGCTTTCCAGTTCACCACTACCTGAGTTTATATATTTTTAAAAAATTTTTGTATATGTATATATGGCCAACATGGTGGCTTGGTGGTTAGCACGTTTGCCTCTCAGCACTGGGGTCTTGGGTTCAAGCCCGTAGGTTCAAGTGTCTGTGTGGGTTTCCTCCAGGGTCTCCGGTTTCCTCCCACAGTCCAAAGAAATGGAGATTAGATAAATTGGCAGTCCCTGATTCCCTGACAAATTCTCCCTGAGTGTGTTTGTGTCCATGTTCAGTAAAGTGTCTGAGTGTCTGTGCATGAATGTGTGTGTGCTTGTATGCCCAGTGGTGGATGGTGCTCCGTCACTAGGGTCTGTCCTCTCTCCCCTTCCTGCACCCCATTCAGTCCCCCAGGGGGCTGTGGATCCCAGTAGAGAGTACGCTGTGCGCAATTGGCTGCCGCTTCTCGCCGGTGTGTGATTGGTAGTGTAAGAGTTGTACCTGTGTTAAAAATTGTAAAGCGACCTTGAGTATCTAGAAAGGCGCTATATAAGTTGAACATTCATTCATATACACCACACCCAGCTGTGTTAACAGAGATGAAGTAAAGCTGCATGCAATTTTTTTTGAAAAAGTTGGTTGCATTTCTCTTTGTTTAAAAGCTGCAGTTATTTCAAATGATTACACACACATGATCATACAGAGAACGGGAGCATGGTGTCCCTAATATCATCGCAATAGGCCAGTTCTGTCTGGACCTCAAGAAATGGTATCACTGCACTTCACTCCAAAGTAGCCGGTGTATTTTCTTCTATTGTGAGTGTGCTACATGGATCATCCACTACTCACGTGGTGTAAATGACTCATTCTAGGTGGAAATTACTTATTCCAGAAATGCTGTCTCCTTGGTCAAAACAGAACATGTTGCTCACCACATTTATTGGCAGTTAAATGGATATTGGCAGCAACACTTCCTGTCCACTCTGATTCTTGCAACTTAATCAGAGGAACTATAACAAATGTACAAAATTGCATCCGATACATTTTTATGCACACACTTTATAAAGGCTTAAGAGCTCCAGCAAAGCACAACCTGCCAATCTATTCCATTACAACATTACTATAATCACATCACTGATATTTCCTAACTGACTTCAAGGATTTTGCTCTTAAATACTTTACTGTCTCTTTAATGTTGTCATCCGAGCTCGTCTTCACCAGGTGCACCATTTTTCTGAACCCATCCTGAAGCCCCGCACCTCTGGCAGAGGAGCACGGCTGAACGAACCAGTCCCTGCCACAGCAGATCTTCCGCAGGGTGAACTTCTCCGTGATCTCCGTGGCGGTCGCTGCGCCCTCGACATCCTGTTTGTTGGCGAAGATGACGAGCGGGAGTCCCTTGAGCTGCTCGTTCTTGAGGATGTGCTCCAGCTCGCGTCTGGCCTCGTCCAAACGGCACTTGTCAGAACAATCCACGACAAACAGGAGCCCGGCCGTGTCTTGGTAAAAATCCTTCCAGTGGACTCGCATTTTCTTCTGGCCACCTATGTCCCACACGGTCAAGACAATTTTCCTCCTTTTGTGTTTCGCGTCAATCATCTCTACGTTGAAGCCAATCGTGGGAAATGTCTGGCACTGTTGATTGTATTTGAGTTTGAAAAGGATAGTGGATTTGCCAGCACCATCCAGACCCAGCAGGAGAACACGTGCCTCGGGCATTTTGGACCCCTTCAGACCCATTACTGATACCCCAGATCCTCACGGCTTGTTTTAACTGAGATCTGAATCTTGTCTCTTCTCTTCTGTTCAGTGTTTACATAGCATGTCTGTTGCTACTGGCTGATTTATTAAGTCCTCACCCACGCAGTACTCTCTGATAAGATATTCAGGTCAAAGTATGACAGCAACTCCCACATAAAACATGGTTCATAAATTATCTACTGCGTAATGTTCTAATGCTTGAAATCTTGTAATCACATATCTAAGCATTAAACTTCATCATATATCATATCAGAAATGAAACTGATATTTATGTATCATAACACTCAAATATGAGTCCTTGAACAAGAAAAGAAAGATTAAATACATGGTGCCATTTCTAACCAGAGATGTCAGGTGATACTGAAATGTGTATCAGACATTGCAGTGTATAGGGGAGACTTGGTATGGTTGTAACACCATCAATTCCACCGATCACGGATAAGATAGGAGTCATATGATCATTTCAGTGTTTACCCAATTCCTCCCTGATCCCACATGGTGGATATTAAGGCTGGAAACAGGCACATGCAGATTTCATAGAGAATAAACTGATTTTGAGGTAAGAAAGTAAATTTCTGAATCAAGACTATATTTTGTTTAATACTTATACTATTGCACATATCAATTATATTACATTAAACTAGTTTCTCTGGTAAATTGTGATGCATTTAATTTTAAATCACTATGCTAATATAGCTAGACAAACAATGGCCGACAGGGGTGTGGTGGGTTGTAACACGGCTTTAAAAAGTGTTACAACCATCACCTTACATACAACTAAGAAAACTTTCTTGATTTTTAATAATTTTAAAGAATGCCTAAGCAGTGAAAAATAAAGACTGACAGGTGTGCCTGCATATGATGAAGTCTCAAAGAAGGCCAAGTCAGTCAGATCAGTTGCAAAGGCACATGGAACACACACACATTGAAATTGTTTATTATTTGACTTACATATTCTTTACACATGTACATTGTGTAAAACAGAAGGTGGATATGAGTTATGGTCAGTCACAGAGAGAGAGACATTGTTCTGGATTGTTCTTTTATTTCAATAAACCTCATTTTGAAGCATTTTGCATGGTGTGGCATTTTTTTTTTGCTTCTTTTGTCTAATTGTTACAACTTACCCCAGCATGTGTTACAACCTACCCCAGTAGTGGGTAGGTCAAATCACGACGGCTGTGATATTTGAATAGAAGTTTGAATTGGTGCCATTTGTAGTAAACAAATGTGTGTATTTAAGGGTCATTCCAGGGGTGGTCACTTCTGAAAATTTGATCTTCATTTTGATCATTTTAAATCATATATTTATAATCTACAGGTTATAAACTATCAAAAAGTTTGATTAGTCAATCTCAGATATGGAAGAAGTATTTTCTTTATTAGATTGGTGTGCAGTAAATTGGTATGCAGTAACAGGGTTGCGACTAACAGGGTTGCAAATTTAGGCTAAGTTGTGGTCTACCCCAGGAACAGATGCTCACTGTAAAATTTAGCTATGTATACAAGATCAAGGACAAATATGGTTATATAAGTATATAAAGTAAATTTTGACTCTACTCAATATTAGTCTTACAATATGAGGAACAGGGTTGCATTCACTGAGTGACACTCACAACTTGGACAAACATATTTGGAAAAAAAACCTTGAAAATTGTTAGAGCACTTACCATTGGTCTTGCCATGTGGGCAGGAAATGTCCTTGTGATGCAACTTCCTTTGTGCCAGTACACAAATATTTTAACCCTTTCTCTGCCAGATCAAATTCCTTATGGTAACAGGGCTGCGCGCATGTTGTGGGACACAACTTAAAAGTGTAAAAACTGTGACATGCAATACAATGTAGACCAAATAAGTTGTTTTCATAAGTAAAGGAGATGCATTTCAACAATATACAATAGGAAGTAATTTATTTAGAGCTTATTTTAATTGTTAAATTTGGCAAAGGAGTTGGTCACCCAATGTGTGGGACAAGAGAAAACAGCCATTTTTTTAGGTGGTCCAAAGGTATTCGGTCTTTTGAATTATATCTAAGGAGCTTATTTTTCCACCAAATTTTACAGTTTGTCTTATAACAAGTACATTGTTAAAAAAAAGTCATTTAGATATTTTGGATATGTACATTTGAAATTTAAGTGGTGGGATAGGAAATGTACCAAAATCCTGGAATGACCTGGAATGACCCATAGAACTCTAGCTAAAAAAATCTGTGAGTTACAGGTGCTGAAGTAAAAAGGGTTACAACCATACCCGCTCTCCTCATATGGAGGTTGTAAATTTTAGGAACCATGCAAATTAATCTGTAATCGCTGATGTTTGCAGTGTTTTTGTGTCCTGCACAGGCTCCTAAATGATGTGTACATTCATAATTAATCTCTACATTTTCTTAAATATCAAATATTCTATTATCATGATTTCAAAGAAATAAATAAATAAATAAATAAAGAAAGAAAGAAAGAAAGAAAGAAAGAAAGAAAGAAAGAAAGAAAAACTGTCTCTCCATTTAGACAGTAGCATTTTCAGACAAATGTCTCTCGTCAAAGCGGAATTTCATGGATGTTTTGTCCACTGTTATTTCATAGAAGTTTGTTCATCCTTTAAAACTGGATTTCAACCATCAGTTCATGTTTCCTCCTATAAAAGGTCTTCTGGTCTTCTGGGCGTCTGTCTGCCCTGAAGAGCCGCGACCACCACGAACGACGCAGAACCAGGATCAGCGTTCACATCCTTATGTTTTTCCAGTGTTTGCCATGGGCTTTATCCAAACCCCACCCATCAGGTCTTCTACGAAAACGAGTGCATTGTCATTCCGTCTCCTGTAGCATATGTTCGACCAGCTCTCCCTTTTGCTCGCCGAGTGGCTTAAACGTGTCTTCATCTGCGAAATGTCATGCACGCCGTTTCCTGTGAACTGGAGGCCGCAGCGAGGTGTGGACGGCCGGCTTAATTTCTCGCACTTGTCCTGAGATTTGCCAGATGATCCCGCGCGTGTACAGTCTGCCTGCGCAGAAGTTCTGGAACCACACTGACCCATTCTTCTGCTCCAAACGAGATAACCGGGTCAAAAGGACTGTAAGCCGTGTGATGTGTCGTGCCTCCACACTAAATAGTCGTGTCGTTCTGTGTCGACTTTCTTTACACACACCCCTCTTTACACACACCCCTCTTTATACACACACCTCTATAGCACTAGCGTCTATGGTGCTGATGTCAGAGGCTGCGAGTTCCTGTAACGTGAACGGCGAGTGTATTTTGTGAGTTGCGGTAAAAGCAGCTCAAATGGTGGGTTTTAGAATGCTTTTGCTATTTTGAGAGCTAGCACCTGACACCCCGGCCATGACTGAATGTGCGGCACTCGTCGGCGGCCAAGAAGCCACCCGTGTGAGTCAGACCAGGCCGCTGTCGTCGACAAACACGCACAAATGAATTATTATTTGTAGGGTCGTTTCGGCAGGTCGCAGACCAGACCAGGCGCTAAACCCAGGTCATCCCAGTTAGTATGCTTCCCTGCTCCCAACACGTCCTGACTCATGAGTTAATCACCAAGACCTTCAAGTGTTTTAACAGGTGTATCAGAGCAGTGTTCAGTGTCTCCCGTAAAACACATACTGGAACGTAGGGTACGTGTCAGTACTTTGTCCGTTGCCTAAAAATAAAATACATTTTAATTTGGCTAGCTGCCTGAAGGCTCCATACACATTCCAAACACGTGAAGCATAACGTCAAATCTCTCCAGCAGCTGAGACCTTTGTCATAATCTATTAGTGCCAGCAGTGAGACGTGTGCCACAATATCACGTTCTTGTGTATTTAAACAAAACCATTGCATTTGGCAATGAATGTGCTTATGTGTACACTCAAGCAATAAAATAAAATAAAATCCAGTCAGCAATCACAATGAATGTTAGGTTTTCCTTTGCAACAAAGGACACTATCCAGCAAAAACGCTGCAGAATCAAGCGCAGTGTAATGTACTATATGTACATTTCGAATTCTGCCTTTTAATGAGTAGCTAATCCTAACCCTAGATAGCTTACACTCTAAGGACCAACATTTTCAACTTGTTACTACATCCCTTTTGTATTCGTTAAAATTTAATTACTGCATAAGTTACAGTTGGTATTGAGAAATATCTGTTAGGATTAAAAGCTAAATATAAAGGCTGGGATTTACTGGTCTAATGTGTACATTCCTGTAATTAACCTGATTGCTTTAGAGGTCTGCAGTAGTGATGATGAATCTTTTTCCCCCACACACACCAAACATCAAACATTCCCCCAACAAAGGGCAGACAACCTGAGTACATCAGTAGGTTCACACTGTGAGAATATCTTTTCACTTCATGTAAGATACGTCAACAATTGAGTCAATTTATAACTCTATGGACCAGCAAGTGTGACACACATAGCGACATTTGTTGTTGTTATTGTGTTTAATTAATCTACATTATATACTCCATACATGGGAATTATGGGGCATTATGAGCAGCATAAATGGAAATTAATAATCCATTTGGATCATTCCAACAGATGATATTCATACATTACATTTTCCCATTGAAGCATAAGGGCATTTTAATTCTTTAGTATTTTGCGCTTAATTCTGCTTTTCCAGGTAAGCAATTAAGCAGAGCTTCATGTCAATGTCCAGCGGGCTAAATTATGGCGGTAAAGCAGTTTCAAAACTAGAAGGGTGACCGTTTGGCACTGTGGCAACAGTCAACATTAGTTGTATCCTTAGTCAGCATGTTGTCATACATGAACAGGTGTCTATAAAAGTATTGAGGGAAAAGAAGCATTTGTTGTCCTCTGAAGGTCCAGAAGGGCCCTCTGAGTGCCGGATGACCTAATCTCCGGCCTTGGCGGTGGCTCCCTTGAACTTGACGACCATGACGGTGATGTTGTCGGGGCAACCACGATAGAAGGACTGCAGGACGATGCTTTTGGCGCCGAAGTGGGGCTCGTCGAGGCGTTCGCGCACGAATCGCACCGCCTCCTCGTTGCTGAAGGCGTCCCACAGGCCGTCCGACGCCAGGATCATGAACTCGGGCTGCAGCTTGTCCAGGTCGAAGGTCAGGATGTCCGGGTCTGGGATGACCACGTTGAGGTTCTTCAGAGGGTAGTCGCCCAGTGAGCGCGACATGGCCAGGATGCCCTGAACACGCCACGAGCCGTTGAAACTGATGAAGCCTCCTGTTTGGTACAGAAGGATCCCATGACACACATGCTGCCAAACTCTTCAAACAACATATTGAGCTATAAAATTGCCCCGGAGTAGCAAATTAACCCAATATAAACTAACCTATTTAAAGAGGCATCATCTTGTAACCTAATTTATGCCAGCAGTCTATTGATGGTCTCACTAAGCATGAGAAGCATCCATTGGAGGCCACCTTACCCGACCTGGTGTACTACCAGAGGTGCCCAGATGAAGGCAGCACTGAGGCCCTCACCTGCCCTTTTGATCCTCTTGCGCTCTTTCAGCTGGTAGGGCTTGTGGTCGTGAGACAAAGCCACAGCGTTCCCGTCCTTGTCGCACAGAACACCGCGAGAGTCGCCCACGTTGGCCACAGTGAGCTCGCGGTCGGACAGCAGGGCCACCAAACACGTTGTGCCTGGAACATGACGTTGAGAGGGAGAGAGCAAAGCAGCTCATCGTCAGATATAAACAAATGTTTTATCGTTTGGCCATCTAGTTTTGACCCCAGGTCAGGGGTTAGCTGGATTCTTTAAATAGACATAATGTCAGTGTACTTAAATGCAGCATATACTGATTAAAGCTTTAGCCATGAACCAGGTCTAATAAAGAGATCGCTCAGTGTCTACAGAATGCCGTCCACTCTCTGAACCACCTGCTTCTTCGTGCGAGGCGGAGAACTTTTCCACCATGTCGCGGTCCACGGCCAGAATGCGCTGCTCCAGAATGGAGGCGTGGGAGAGGGGGCCGTCCTTCTTCTCCCGCTCGTAGGACTGCAGGTGCTGGCGGAGGCTCTCGGGCAAGTGTGCCTTCGCATAGTCCGCAGCTGCCTGCACAAGAAAACGACCGTCAGCCTGTCCTCACAAAGGGCGTACCGGTGGGCGGGGACATGGGCGGGGCCCTGGCCACGGGGCTGTCACTCACAAAGGACAAGACCTTTTCAGACAAACAGACTATCACAAATGAAGCATTTTAATGAGCTTTAAATTGTAAATGCTGCCAATGCCCTTACCACAGAATAATCAGTGAGAGCAGCTTGATACAAGTTCATATAAAAAAAGAAATAAAAGGAAAAATAATTTCTAATGGCAATAATCACTAGTGTATGTGTCATTTACATGGTCTGCGGTTTGACATCAGGTTAGGACTTCTGGAATAACTAACTCAATTCCTCACAACTTCAAAGCCCCTATCAGAGGGAAGCTGCCAAAAAATGCAAAGAGGTAAAAGACAGAGAGAGAGAGAGAGAGAGAGAGAGAGAGAGAGAGAGAGAGAGCAACAGAGAGACACTGCAGCATGAGTCACTACTGCATACTTGGCTTGACACACAGTTAGCACTCGTCTGTTTCTACCCTCTCTGTAGTGCATTTCAAAGAGTGATGCTATGCCTCTGACCTGCCTTTACAATAATGAAATCAGAGGTGCAAACAAAAAAAGTGTCCTAAGAACACTCAGAAGCTTGATGGATTTACATTGCTGCCTGGACAAGAGATTGTTTTCCCCTGAGTGCAGTATTTAAAATAAACTAATCAACATTTTTGTTTAGTGAACAACTGGCAGAGCAGTGCACTCGCTGAGGGAAAACCTGCTCCACAATCCTAACACATCTAAACTGATCATCTCCACAATCCTAACACATCTAAACTGATCATCTCCACAATCCTAACATATCTAAACCGATCATCTCCACAATCCTAACACATCTAAACCGATCATCTCCACAATCCTAACACATCTAAACTGATCATCTCCACAATCCTAACATATCTAAACGGATCATCTCCACAATCCTAACACATCTAAACTGATCATCTCCACAATCCTAACATATCTAAACCGATCATCTCCACAATCCTAACACATCTAAACTGATCATCTCCACAATACTAACATATCTAAACCGATCATCTCCACAATCCTAACACATCTAAACCGATCATCTCCACAATCCTAACACATCTAAACCGATCATCTCCACAATCCTAACACATCTAAACCGATCATCTCCACAATCCTAACACATCTACACCGATCATCTCCACAATCCTAACACATCTAAACTGATAATCTCCAGGTCTTTCTGGCTGGGTTGTTTTTTCCTTCAGCAGGACACATTAGTCCCGCCAGCCTTAGCTGTATTTATCACTCATTTATTAATAGTCTTTGGCAACATTTTTCTATATTGCACTTGTTTTTTAATGACTATCGTTAAAAGTCCTTCCCAAATATTCAGCCTGTTTTTGAAGGCTGGTGTAACGTGGCTCGCGCCACGGAGCGAGGAGACGGACACAAATGCAGAGATGAGCGAGATTTAATACAGGGAATACCAAAACCGGAGTCGAAAGAACAGGCAGGGGTCATAACGTAGGGGCAATCCGAACACGAAACACGACTTGACATAACTCAGGACTAGGAAAACAAAACACGGGTAAAACGCAGAATAACGAAACCAACAGATAACACAGGGTGACTGGGCAGCAAACTAGACGTACTTACAGACAGGGTAACTGGATAACACGGCAACACGAAAGCAGACAACCAAACTAGATAGACAAAACCACGGATACCAGACTGGGGAATGACGGGACTTAAATACAATGACATTAAACGAGGGGCAGGTGACGGTAATAACAAGGGGCGTGGTAATAAACAAGGAATGACGAAGACAAACGAGCGGGGCGGGAGAGACAGGCACGGAAACACAGACACAAGGGGACCCGGAGTGACAGCCAAGGGAGGGGGCGAGGCCATACGTGACAGCTGGACATCCAGACTATTTTTGCAAGTGTGTTTAATGGGTTAATATAATTATAAGCTAATTATAATTAGCTTATTTAAAAATAGCATAATTTATCCTTTTAAAAGTTGTAAATAATATAATGACTTCTTTGCAGTTTCACACTGAATAATGAAAAGGGTACGTTCATCACGGCCACTGGAAGACCTGTGAGGAGAATAGAGGAAGAGTAGTGACCTGAGGTGACCTGAAACCACACACACACGCACACACACGCACGCACGCACACACACACACACACACACACACACACACACACACACACACTCTCTCTCTCTCTCTCTCTCTCTCTCTCTCTCTCTCTCTCTGATTCAGGCAGCCAGCAAAACAATAGTGTCAGGGTTCTCAATGTACCAAATTTATGCACATCAGATGAATCTCCTTCCGAGACACAGTAACTGAGCTCCAAAGTCATATTCAGTATGCCATTTCATAAATGACCACAGCAAGTCAGACGCGTGCTTGAACTCCATGGTGACAGTTTTGACAAGCCCTTTCATAATTGTTCTTAATTCAACTTAAATCTGATCAGTCTGGGATCATAAGTGTGTACAACGACAGAAGCTCAATACTACAGCTGATTAAACAAACGTGTTTGGTAATTAGAGACAGAGGTCCTGTGTGTATTCACCTGCATCATTACACCAAACCCTTAAGGGGCCTGTATAGTGTAATGTTTGACGTGCTATCTGCCTTCCTGACAGGATAGTTTTAATGCTGGGTTGTTCTTTGCCTCTATCATATCACAGCCTGGTTGTCCAGCCAACAGTTTTAACTGGCCATGGACTTGAAGCGATCCGGAGGGAAGCTTGTTTTACAAAAGAGAAGTGCCTTTCCTCAAGCATCTCACCATCTGTCATAGCTCAAGTCTATTTCTGGATATTAAATCTGTGATAAACTGCAGAGGAAGAATTGTGTGATTTCCAGTCAGAGCCAGTACTAAGAACAGACCGTTCGTCAAAATCACATTTATGGCCACTTAAGCACAGCATAAGAGCTTTGTGGAAATGATGCCACAAGAGACACAAGACTGTATTCTGGATAATTTCCCTGATCGATTTTTTTATTATACTCATGGATAATTAAAAGGGTTTTGTAATGTGTTGTTTGAAATGTATGTCATTTAGGTTATCTAAAATTATTATTTTTTTATTTTTTGCTTTTGCCTGTTAAACAAACGTTTCCCGGTTCCCTTCATTTAAACAACACCTCAGCCGTCCATTCTGAAAGTAGCTGTAACGGAATGACGAGGTGTCACGGCGTGGCACGTGTTGCTCTATTTCCAAAACGGAGAAATGCGTAGAAGCTGAACTGAAAGTGAAACGTGCTGGGCCTCGTGCGCTTCCGAGCGCCCTTTACGCTCGTGCGCCCTTTACGCTGGTGCTGCGGGGCACGCGGCCATCCGGGACACCGGAGCGCTTTCCCCCTTTTCATCAAGGGAAAACGAACGCCTGGAGGATTGAACGGCGGCCTGCTGCAGGTGCTGGAAAGGCTCATTAAGAGGCTTAATCATTTCTGTTAATCATTTCTCATTCATCCGATAAAGAATCAGTGACTCAAGGTGCTCTAGCCAGTCATATGGGGTAAAGGCATCATCTTTCTTTCTGTTATCTTTCTAAAGTGTCAGTATCACACCATTCCTGGTGGTACTGCCTGCCTTAGGACTTTGGAACCAGTCAGATCCAGAAAATACTCCTCAAGCCTACAGTGAAGACTCCTACCCAAGTAGGCAAAACCATCTAAAACCATCACTCAAGACTAACTCACCTACATCATTTACAGCCAAATAATTTTACAAAGCCCTCACATAAGAGAGGGAGAATACGTAAAGAAAACACCAAAATCACTGAATAATTTTTGCTTAGTGCTTGTTAATGCATTTTAAATCGATCTGAGGTACCCATTGTCTGAGCGAACAAATATGCATATAAGCTCTCCGCAAGTTTCCCTTCACTTGGTAGGACTGTTCACCAGGATCTTCACCTAAACTTGGTTAATAAGTCCAAATATATCATGAAGATTACTTACAGAGTTGTCTGAACCTAAGATTTAATCTATATATATCTATATAATAGATTATATAATCTATATTATATAGATATATATTATATGGATAAATCCATGTGTCGAAAAATCACTCAGCTCCAAAAAAATAGAAAAATCAACACAATGAAAAGAGAAAGCTGACCATGTGTTTCAGATCCATAGGGACTGGGCTGTAGATGACAGATGTCTCCCAGACTGGGGGGTGGGAAACTGAACACAACCCATACGTGTCTGTGAGATTTATCGGCTCTTGAAATTAGCACTTTTAGACAAAGCGTTAGTGCTGCCAGCTGCGCCCTGACTCAACGGTCGCAATAAACGGGACATTCGCCAAAACCCAGAGTCCTATATGGTATTTGTTCGAAACATCTGATAATATCAATCTTAATATTCATCATCTTAACAGTTTGGTCAATACCAACAGACAACCAGACAAATGTCACTTACTGGTGTTTGTTATTTAATGTAAGGGAGAATCTGTCTGTTAGTAGGACATTCAGCTAAATCGAGTCTCAGTATATATGCCCACTAGGGTTACTATTGAGATGGGCTATTTGCATCAGCACCAACATTACGTGGACGTGATTGCACTTTAACGTCCCATCCTATACAATAACCCTCGTAACGCCTGTTAATACTTTATTTTCTTTGCTGGGTCCAGATGCACACTTACTTCACCACCGTGGCCGTCGAAAATAGCAAATATCGACGGGTGACTCCTATTAACAAGATCAGTTAGGACTTCAAAGCGGTCTTCCATGTGGTCGCGACGCCCTTGGATGGAGTAGACCGCTACGTTGCTGTTTTTGAAGCCCCACGTCTTGGAGAACTCCGCGTCCAGGACGTCCAGACCACCAAGTCTGTCGTGCATCATGATCTCCGCCACTTTACCCTTCACCATCTTAACGGCGTCCCGGCTGGACTTGACGATGGTCTTCACCTCGTCGGTGTGGAAGAAGTAACTCCACAGTGCCAAGCTGATGCACAATAGGAACAAGGTCTCTGGCCTGAGTAAAAAATAACGCATGATGCGACCCAGAAGAGACAGCAGCGTCATTGTGTCTCCTATCATCACACGCACGGGACACGGCGGCTGTTGACTGTAACAGGCTTCAAATTACTACATTACACCCAGAAAGCTGGCACGTTTGTGTAAGAGAAAGGCTTTCTTAGGAAACACAGCATCAGCACACCGATGACACGACGAAAATCAGGCGCTCCAGACGGACGTTTAGCTGGAGGGTCCCCGGGTGTTGAAGGGCAGGGCTGCTGCTCTCATCCCGGCGAACCGCTGCAGAACCAGAGTCCTGTCACCCCCTCTGCAGCCAGGCTCCTATCGACAGGTCGTAGACACACCTCATATTACCCAGCAGCAGCGATAAATCCATTTTAATTTCTCAAATGGGCATGAAGATTGGACGCAGAGCACGCAGACGGACATTGGCTGGCCCACTCTTGCTGTTGTAGGTCACAACAACGTGATCATAGTCTACGGTTCCGGAAGGACTAACAAAAGCGTCTACAACACCCAACAGCGACGCCTTTACTGACAGCTTCCAGGAAAACACACGAGAAGAAAACAATACTTTTATTCATAGCTATTTTTTTTACAAAGGGCTTTTTTAAATTGATAGCCTACACAGACAGCCTAAGAAAAAATATGTAGACACAATAACACTACAAGCGTAATAATAGCTTTGCATTTTCAGTTTAAAAGTGGCTGAGAAATTTGTGCAAAAATGTCGGCAATTATACTTAGCATTTTCTGCAAGATGAAAACTGCGGCTCTGAACCTGAACAATTGCGCCTGCATATGTGTTTCACTCCGCCTTTAAAGAGGCGAGCCACCGTTAAATTCTATTAAAGAAAAATAAATTATTGAGAAGGAATTAAACATTAGGTTATTAATGTAGGCCGATTCCAGAAATTACCCAAATTCTCTATTATGCCTATTTGATGATAGGCTACAAACTTTTGTTCACATTTGTACACGGCGTTTCTCTGAGGACTTCGGACATGAAGATTGTGCACCGTCGTGTGTGTGTGTGTGTGTGTGTGTGTGTGTGTGTGTGTGTGTGTGTGTGTGTGTGTGTGTGTGTGTGTGTGTTCGTTTAGCTTGCTTAGATAAGGGCTTTCCAATTCAGATTGCCTTTTGGCTAGTCTGTCTGATTGTAAAACATCTGTATACTTGTGTTTAATCAGATTTTACAACATGCACTTTGTATCGTTTACACACCACTGGAATAAATGGTCTGGCTAACATTTCTACTACAAGGTTATTTATCGTGTTTGGACTAGTAAGGGATTACTTAAAAGGCGGTAAAGATATTGCAGAATAAATGGGGTTTATAAGAAACAGATTTAAAACCTAGTGCTGAATACTGCAATATTTAGTCCGATGGACACGAGATGTGTGTTAATTCAATGCTGAGGTTTTGTTGCACAGGTAAAAGTGTTTGTTTATCAACATAAAATGTACAAAAGTGTTTTGTTTGAAATCCTGCCATGCAAGTTTCTGTCTATAACTGTGTGACATGCTCTGTACAACTGGACATGCTCCAACTATCCGAACAATAGTATACAATCCCAATCCCTGTGTATGACTAGACTGGAGGAGTGTAATTTAATCTGTCCAAACCCAGTGGGTACCGTTGCTCCTGTATGTTGTAGATCACTGCATTACATTTACACTGGTGGACAATCTGTAATACAGTGTCATACTTCATGTCAGCACGGTTACTCAATATTATTGGTTGAATCTTATTATTCAGACCTATTTTAAGTCAGACTGGGTCATTTAGCCAGGGTCCATGATTCTCTTGAAGTTAATGCATGGCCTGTGTAGGGGCAGGAGGGGGTATCAGAAGCTCAGGTAACAGTCCATAGCTGCCCCTCCTCCTTCTTTCCCAGAAGTCCCCATCTCTATCTCAAAAATAGAGCCCTTGTGTCCACTGAAACAGTAGAGTGTGGTAGGGGAATGTAAGAGGAGAGGGCTGTACATTAAACATATGGCTTCTACCAAATACGTGCCAACCTGGTCAGCAGATATTGTCTGTACAGATATGACAGCTAGTATGCGTTATGGTAGTTAGTCAGCTTGTAATAGCAATACGTTTGACATTATATACCATTTTCCATAACTATTAGGTTTGAAGGCAGGTGTAAAGTGTAGAGTGGTGAGAATCAAATCACAACCATGAGAACAGTTACGTTATGACCACCCAACCCACGGGGGTCTTAGACAGGAAGTCCCCTAGGAACCCAAAGGTGACCAGTGCTGAGTTTCCTGTAGGTAGGCTTCAGGAAGGTTGCTGTGACTTTGGTCTTTGATTTCTGAACTTCCCTTTGAGCCTCTGCCAAATAGAGAGATCACTGGGAATCCTGAGAGCTTTGAATATAGGCCAAGTCTCTCTAGACAGTGACAGAGTCTTGACCCAGGGTTTTATTTAAGAAATTTTGCTTGTTTACTGTTTCTAAGCAGTAGACTGTGTGAGTGAATCACAACTGTTTGGGTGAAATGGTAGCACTCGGTGGAAGTGTTTGAAGGGGTGTAATATACATGGTCATTGACTCCCATGTGTCGCGTTGATACCGCTGAGACTGTGCTGAAATCTCTCATGTTCATGGTCGCCTTTGATCCTTGGGAAAACCATGACTCGTTCAACCTTCAGCTTATCATTTTGAATGTGTTTTTGTGAAGTTTTCTCTTTAAAACGTCTTGAGTATTTTATTTTTCAGCTGATGCTTGTAATAGGTCCCGTGTGACATATTAATCAACACTGTAAATAAAGTTATGTCCAATGTGAGCCATGAACTCTGTTTGCATGTGTGTGCGTGTGTGTGTGTGTGTGTCTGTGTGTAAATGAGTGCACTCAGTTTTCCCTTTCATGTGGTACAGTTTAATAGGTGTACACATGCATAAGAATGAGGCAGAAGGATACGATACTCCCTCAAAAACGTGACATTAGCTTCTCCTCGGGTATCTCAGCTTCAAACCCATGCCAAGCACACCCCACCTGCCCCGTACCGGAGAACCCTCCTATTGGTCGGGCCCACGGGGGAGAGGAGGCCCAGGCGGTTAAAAGGTGGCAGGATCCATCAGGTTCGGGAGGAGGGAGAAGAAGCCAAGCTCATCAACGAGGTAAGTAAGGGCGCAATTTCCCACTCACGCTAAAAATTAGTTTGAAGCTAATCTTTTTAGAGATTAACATTATTAGACCCAAACTGGTTGAAAAAGTAGAGAGAAAATATACAAGTCTGCAAAGGACAAGATGATGTATGTAAACATTTGGTTTATGGAAAACTGGTTTTCGTCAGTATCATTGCAGTCCTATAAACATACATTCTACTTCACCGTATCACTATCTCTTGTATGTCCATAGACACAGTCATACTGTAGGCTTTAGTGCTTATACACACTAAACATGTCCAAAACTACAGCGGGGAACACCACCCATAGCTATTGTATTGCTGTACAGGAGCATCTAATGTCTAACTATTGTGTTAGTAACATTTAGCAGCATCCCGTTTTTATGAGGTCAGTTAGTTACTAATTCACATGTCTGCTGGTTTTACTTTGAAAATCAAGGAGCTATTCAAATAAAGAGTGGCTGTAAGTGCATAAATATGTTACTAACTTAATATGCAGATGTAGCTTTGCTACTGTATCAGTACATTGTGAGTTTGCAGTAGGGCCACCATCTATTTCTTAAACGTATTGTGCATGCGATTGTTCGTCTACTACCAGTCTTCAACTGTTGAAGGTGTCTTGTGGATGGCAGTTTCACCCCTAATATGAAATAAACATGAAATATACTAGCAAATATTCAACTCACTGTCTATCAGTAGTGTGTGTGTTCAGATGTTGAAGTTTGACCTGTATCAGCTCCCCAGTAAGCAGTGGGCATACTAGAAATTCATAATCACAACACATTACACAGAGAAGCATGCATGACAGTAAACACACATTCTAGTATCTTTCTCAAAAGTGAAACAATCACTTTTTTACTTTTGTAGATTTGATTACTTTTGTGAGTTTGCCATCAACACTTAAAATTAGACAAATCACAGATGATTCACGTAGACTAGAAAATATAAACTTTTAGTTTTAGTAAGTTATAAATACATAACAGATAAAGTGTATCTATGCATAATAGATATATTTATGTTTTTTCACTTTCATGGGGGAACTCTGTCTTTTACCTTCACAAATGTGGAGGGATATATACAATCAGACATATACAATCAGACATATACAATCAGATATATACAATCAGACATATACAATCAGATATATACAATCAGATATATACAATCAGACAAAGGTTTGGACAAACCTGACTGCATGAATGTTCTTAATAGTAAAAAAGTATTTATACTTAAATTTTTTAATAAGACGAATATAATTTGGGAAATTATATATATATATTCATTCTCAACACATACAATGTTAAATGCACCCTCTGCAAACAGTTTTATTTCAGATCTTTAGTTCTTCACTCTACAGGTGTTCTACATGTGTTTCCCCAGGATCATAGGTGCTGCTTCATGAAGCTGCTTAATGGAACTCCAAGAGCATGCGAAGCAGTCATCAAAATATAGGACAGATACTTCAAAGAAACGAATATTCGTTTTTTTGCAGATAATAACATATTTTCTTTCATTGGTTTGGCATTGGAATCTTCCCATTTTTTATGTCGTAAAGAATGAAAATAAACAAAATAGGTGTGTCCAAACTTTTGATTGGTAGTTGTATATATATATATATATATATATATATATATATATATATATATATATATATATATATATATATATATATATATATATATATATCATCTACCAATCATCTACCAATATATATATATATATATATATATTTGGATTGGATTTCTCATTACACACTCACATCAGTTTTACACAACTGAATTGCATGAGTATTTAAAAAATCATTTTAGAATATATAATAAAAAACCAAATACATGACAATATATATTGAAATATTGAAATATATAACTACTAGACACAAGAAGTCTGCATTTTAAATCATTCTTTAAAATAGGATGCATGGTATTTCAGTATCTATCAGCTTTCCTCAGTTTGCTTTTTCTTCTTAGTTTGCTGGATGAAGGTCTGAACCACAGAGGGTGGTAGCCACTCTCTAAAAGGAGAGTTTAAACAGACTCCTTACACACTCAGCATCTATTTTCATGTAGGGTAGATAATGTCAGTGTTTGAAGACCCTGAAGAGCTTTTAGAAATAGAATACATCTTGACCGTTATAAGTTGGCATTTCTGAACAGCTCTCATTTCTCTTAATCTGGTGTGACAGGAGCTTCTGAGTTCCATATTTCCATACCATGCAAAATCTGGATATCATGGACAGGTATATTCTACCATGGGACGGATGTAACCAGTATATATCGTTATCAAGTCTGAGGTGCTCACACCAGATCATCTCAGTCAGAAATTTTGTGTTGGCTTCTTATCCATATTATATACATAATGTGTATATAAATGTTTTGTGGAGATGTTGATACTAGATACAGGTGAGGATGTACTTGGGTACTTGCAATAATCAGTATTTATTTTCTGCTCTTTAAATATTTCACTTTTGAATGGCAAAAATTAGAATTTTGCTGTAGTATATTGTGAGCTAAAGCAGTATGGATGCATGTGAATGTGCTCTGAGTGTCCTCTGTCCTTTTTGTAGATGTTGATTAAGGATGGTCTTTGAACCCCGGTGGTCTGTGTCACAGAATTGTAATACTTATGACTAGTGGTGGGACTTTAACGCGTTAATTTCGATTAATTAATTACAGGAAAATTAACGCACTAAAAAAATTAACGCATTTAACGCATGAGACACTTTTGCACCGTGAATGTTTCTCAGTGCACGAGTTCCAGACATACAGATTATATGGACGCACAATAAGATGAGCATGATGGAGATGAGTGAAGACGCTACGCTGGTGGATGGGAAATATAAATATAAGAAACGTCCAGATGGAAGTAAAAATAAATATAGTGTTATTTGCATTTTATGTAGGAAGGAGTTCGCTTATCACACGAGCACTTCCACCCTTCGTTACCGCCTCAACGCAAAACATGTTGGTACTAATGCGCAGGTCAGTAATGATCACTTAGCTGATAAATGTATTCCTAGTACGATAGGGTGAACAAACGTCCGTATTTCACATCCTGTCCCGGGGTTTTTTTAAGTGAGGAAATGTCCTGGTTTTTAAATTACCTTCATTGGACCATTAAGACTGATTAAACCTAATCAAGACTGGATTAAACTTTCGCTAGTGACGCGCGCGACTCCGCACACCTCGCACGAGCGGCGGAGGCGTTTATACTGTAACGTTGGTTAAATACCAGGACAGTTTACTGTTGACAACTCGTCTCTTTTATTTAAACATTAATACAAGCGAACTAACTCAAGAAAAATAACCGAATCCTCTCTCTCTCTCACTCTCGCTCCTCGCGCACTTTTCCACTCGCACACGCAACTTAACTTAAAGAAACAGTAACCCAATAATCCCTTAAGGATCATTACAATACTTCACATTATTTGGTTATTGTGAAGAGTGCCCTAAATGTGTCTCTGACTGGGGATCACTGGACCTCTGTTAGCAACAAGAATTATCTTGGTGTGACAGCTCATATTATAGATGATGAAAGAAAGATCCAGTCATTTGCTTTGAGCATGCAGAAGATCACTAGGCACTATGGAGATGCCTGTGTAAGAGGCCTGGGAAATTAAAGAAAAAGTCTACCATCTAAAATGGTATTAAAAAACATCTGATTTACTTCACTTCTTCTTATTCTTCCAATATCATGAGCAAAGCTCCCAAAATTAAACATTTTTGGTCAGAATTTCCAGTGTTCTGAAAACTGTTTGCTTTGTTTTCTGCACTCATCTATTGGTCTGTGTAGTAGACTGGTGGAAAAATAAACAAGATGTTGAAGTTTATGCTTATGTTCATTGATTCATTCATCATTCAAACTTAAATTAATATTTCTCACGTTAAATATTGAAATGCGATTAAAATGCGATTAATTTCGATTAATTAATTACAACGCTTGTAATTAATTCGATTAATTTTTTTGATCGCGTTCCACCCCTACTTATGACCTTTACAGCCAGTTGTTCTTTTTTGTCTTCTCTTGTAGCTTACGAGCTGCTTATTTTCTCTGCTGTCAACAAAATGCCCAGTTCTCTCCACCTGGTCATCCTCGTGACGGCCTCTGTAGCAGCAGTGGTGGAGGCGTCGGCTTCCAGGAATCCACAACGACTTCGATCAAAGCCCACCAAGAAGCCTCCTCAGGGTGGAGAAGGTGCCCACCAGACGCCACCTTCCCGTCTGGGCGCACGTCAGACCACCACCATTGCCGCTGTCCCCACCAGTGCAGTGACCGAGGAGACCACTGAGTCTCCTATGGATGCTTATTCCTCGTCTCACACCGACAGTACCACCTACCCTAGCGAGGCGTACTCTTCTGACTACCACACCGAGGCTATGCTGCCCCCTGGAGTGGGCCCAAGGAACTACACCCTGGACTACAACGAGTGCTTCTTCAACTTCTGTGAGTGCTGTCCACCAGAGAGGGGCCCCCCAGGACCCATCGGAGAGAAGGGGTCAACAGGTCAGACAGAGGACATGAAAGCTATAGAACAGAAGCAAAGATAAAAGCTAAAGATGGAAAATATTTCATCAACGAGACCTGCACTTTCAAAACTCTTCATATAAGCATTATAAAATATAATATATTCTAAATATATTTTAAAATATTTTCTGTTTGATTGGTCCACAAAAGGGCATGAATTCCTGATTGCTTGAGCTGATGCTCTGAATATCAGGCACTAATGAACTGCTGTAATGTGCACAGCACTTGCTCATTTTCCTTTATCATCTATTAAACCACGTCAGGTCCTGCAGGACAGAAAGGGGAGGCAGGACCTCAGGGACCAGCAGGAGAAACAGGTCTACCTGGAGCCCCTGGGTTACGGGGAGATAAAGGTCAGACATCCTGGCATTTTTCATGGTTCTAAAGTTTAATATCAGTCCTGAACAAGATTTTGATTACAGAAGATCAGGATCTTGGATCTTTCAAATGTGTCATAGTGGCATAAAAGCCATAAGATAAACTAAGATAAACATTTTTCACATAGTGAAATGATTCCTTTTTATGTGACTTCATAAAGTATCATAAAAGTAGTCTTAACTCTACTATCCACTCTTAACTCGTTAACCCACCAAGAAAATGCTTGATTTTGCCTCATTAGTGTCATTAGTGTTTTTAAATAATGTAACAATGAAAGATAGTTTTCATCTGCAGATAATCTGTTCATACCCACCCAGGCCAGATTTGTTCAAGAATGTCTTAACGGCCCAAATATTTTCCTTCAGGAGATCCGGGTGACATGGGAGAGAAGGGGTTACCAGGAGACCCCGGCCTCGCAGGGATGAGAGGAGATAAGGGTGGGTTCTCGATCTTCTATAAAAGCTTCAATGTTCATAACTTCATATATGACATGAATGCATCACACTCTAGTGACTGCCCTGAGTAATGGAGTGCCACTAATCTCTTGTAATGTTTCTAGGTGAACCGGGTCTTAAAGGGGACACTGGGGACATCGGTCTTCCAGGTTTGAAAGGTGACCCTGGGGACATGGGGGAACCTGGCCTGAATGGGACCAAGGGAGAGACTGGTGAGCCAGGCATGCCTGGCCTAATGGGACCTGTGGGATACAATGGCACAAAAGGGGAGAAGGGGGAGAAGGGGGAAATGGCGGAACCTTTAACCGCCGACAAGGGAGAGAAAGGTGACAAAGGTGAACCCGGACCACCGGGTCCAAAGGGGGACGTAGGCATGCCAGGACTAAATGGTACAGACGGGCTTCCTGGCACTAAGGGTGAGAAGGGAGATCTTGGCCCTCTGGGTCCACAGGGACAGCAGGGCATGAAAGGACCACCCGGACAACCAGGCCAAAGAGGCATGCCCGGTATGAAGGGCATTCGAGGTGTGAAAGGTCTCCGGGGCCAACGAGGGGTGAAGGGCTCCAAGGGCGAGTCGTTCGTCCAGAAGCGCTCAGCCTTCAGCGTGGGGCTCTTCCCCAGCAGATCGTTCCCCCCGCCCGGCCAGCCCGTCCGATTCGACAAGGTAATGTACAACGAGGAAGGCCACTGGGACACCAACACCAGCAAGTTCAACTGCACCTACGGAGGCGTCTACGTCTTCTCCTATTACATCACCGTGCGTAACCGTCCCTTGCGGGCGGCCCTGTTGGTCAATGGCATCCGCAAGCTGCGCACTCGCGACTCCCTCTACGGCCAGGACATCGACCAGGCCTCCAACATGGCGCTGATCCGGCTGTCCCCCGGCGACCAGGTGTGGCTGGAGACGGTGCGCGACTGGAATGGGGTCTATTCCAGCAGCGAAGACGACAGCACCTTCTCGGGGTTCCTGCTTTTCGCAGACGCCACTAAAGACGCCACAGCGGAGTACTCCACGAACCTTCACAAGACCCCACTGGTCTGACCGGCGCCTGTCGCCTGCACCGCGGTGGGAGCCGCCTGCTTTACTTGAGCTCCGTCCTCAAACACGTTAATAGAGAATTAACTGAATGGTGACTAATCTGCTTCATGCCTTTATCATATGAAAATTATATCAGAGTGCAGAATGCAGGTCGATTTCCAAACATAGATTAAATGTGGTCCTAGACAACAAAGAAATTTTATACTGGAAATATTCAACACCGCTCATGTATAATTTCCTGCTTGTGTAATAAAACCACTACATCTATGCATTGTGTTCTGAATGTGTTTATTGGACCTTATGTGTATATGAATCTTTAAGATGCCCTGAATATTGGGATTTAAACATCCCATTGAAAAAATCCCCTTGTACTGGTGGTTGTGTAAACAAAACTTTTTACAAGCAAGTGCTAAAACACCAAAAATCTGGAAAGAATTCATGTCATGTGAGCTGGCAAAAACATTTAGACATTTATGTTGCTGTGGTGACGGGTTTGATTAAAAGCTCAGGGATAATGTGGAAATATCCACACAGCTCTTTATCACCACAGGCATAAGGAGGACACAAGATAGACAGGATGGAGGTGGATGGTAAACATGTATGAGGAACAACACCACTCACTCTAGAAAGTCTAGACCTGTAAATACGCTGAGCTATTAGCTGGGCCACCCAATGGAGGATGGGTTCATTTTTTGAGTCTTCCCAGGGTTTCTTCCTAATCCTCGTCTTGGGAGTTGTTCCTTGCCACTGTCGGCCCTGGCTTGCTCATTAGGGACCTGGATCTGTTTGTAAAGCTGCTTTGTGAAAAGCGCTATATAATAAAATACATTAGACTTTGGTGAACTATAGGTGGATGATGTAGGTGGTTGAGTTAGCTGTAGATACACTATATTACCATATGTATTCCCTTGTCTGCCTTTGCATGCATACAAACTTAATGTGCATACAAACTCTTCTGGGAAGGCTTTTCATGAGTTTTAGGAGTGTTGATGGGATTTTTTTACCATTCTTCTAGAAGACCATTTGTGAGGTCAGACACTGATGTTGTAAGAGAAGACCTGGCTCGTAGTCTCTGCTCTAATTCATCCCAACAGTTTCCACCAAACTAAACAACCCCACACCATAATACCTCCTCCACCAAACTTTACATTTGGCACAATGCAGTCAGACAAATACCGTTCTCCTGGCACATGCCAAATCCAGACTTGTCCACCGGCTTGCCAGACGGAGACGTGTGATTCGTCAGTTCAGAGAACTGCTCTCCACTGCTCCAATCCAATGGCAGCATGCTTTACATCACTGCATCTGCCACTTTGCATTGCTCCTCGTGATGTATGGTTTGGTTGCAGCTGCTCGGCCATCAAAACCTATTCCATGGAGATATCTACACACTGTTCTTGAACTGATCTGAAGGCCACACTAAGTTTGGAGGTCTATAGCGATGGTTTCTGCTACAGAATGTGATTGACGTTCATTCCTCTTCTGTGTTCTCTGTGTTCTCCTAGTCCCTGCCAACTTCCTGCCAGATCTATTTTGGGCAATGGCGTTTTGCATTCTAACAAGATTTGAATGCTAACAAAGTTCTTTATTATCATTAAGCAAGAAACCAATTTAGCAGTAAACCAGCCCACAAACCATCACAATAAATATATAGAACAAAAATATGCACTACACAAACACGTTCAAAGATATGTACATTAATACACAATAATAACAAATGGACAATTATAAAAATATAGTTAATGTGCAATTGTAGTAAGATGTGTTTGTAGTGTTTAAGATATAGATATACAGTATTGTGCAATGGTTGTGTCAGCGTAAATGTCCAAAGTTGCAGGGTTCACATGAGCACATGCATATAATGGGACCCAGATGTATCGCTGTGTGTTGAGAAGTCCGTGTGTTCGTGGGAAGGAAGCAGGTACAAAACAAAAGTGAGGATGGCTGTGGTTGGTGCGCAGGAAGGTTATTGGGGGTGTGGGCATCGGTGTGTCGGGGGCCAGGCCGTCTCGGGGGGGCAGTTCCTCAGGCTTGCTGTGTAAGTATGGACTGTTATAACTGTTTTGTTCCACTGATACATAATTTTATCCTAAGCTTAAGACTGTGCATAATATAGTTAAAGAAACACTTTACAAATTGGGAAGTGTTGCATTTTAATTGAGAAGGCATCGACGACACTGTTCCTTGTGACTTAACTACTTAATTGATTGTAGCATATAAGATGCTAGCTTAATCTCAGTAGCACGTTTAGCTAGTTATTTCACCACAGGTTGCTAAACATCTCATTAATGTGACGCTGGGGTGCTGGAGCAAGGACGAGACACGAGTCCAGGTCTCCGGTCCAAACGACACGTTTTATTTATGATATATTGCGCAACGGCGCACGGAGAACAAACACAAAGCACACAACGTGCAGACTATAGACAACGACGAGCACAGGACACTGCGCGAGCGCACATTAAATAGACAAACCACATTAGCCCCACGTGATCACGAGACGATTCACAGGTGAGACTTATTAATCACACAACAAACCCCTAACCACGTATATACACTGACGCAGACAAAGCACGTGGACAACGTTGACACACGCCCAAAAGGGAGGGGCCGGGGTCCTCAACGTGACAATTAACATATTCTACTCTGCGTAAATGAGAAAAAATGTTAGAGCAAAAATGTATGATACTGTCACTGTGTATACAGTTCCACTAATTATATAGTACTTACCAGATGACAAAACAGTTGCTTGTATATTTGATCACTGTTTCTTGGCAAAATTATACTCCAAAGATTTAATTGTGCTTGCCCTCATTTTAGGTCCAAGTGTTTTATGTGTGTATTTACCTGAAGTGAAAAAGTTAACGGAAACTTTAAATGTGGTTTTGTCAGGCAGATATGAACTCCAAATGACATCCATGTTCTGTGTAAGAGCTGCAGTTGAAGCCTGCTCCACTTTCAGCAATAACCTTTTAAGATATTACAACAGTGACACATCACTCGAGGTTCTCCGGCAGCGAACACTGATCACACCGGCTATATTTCAGTCTTGAGATTTAAATGCTCAGTGGTCCGCATATAGCCAACTTTCACTTAATGACACATCTGAATGGCAAATTACAATTAACTAGAGAAATGAATAATTGTTGTGAGACTGAGAGAACCTATCTGAGTGCCACCATTCATTCCAGGATATATGAACAAATGTCAAAGTGATGACAAGGAAACTAGACATTCTAGACTTCCATGGCTGCCACCAGCAAGATATGAAGTTCGTAGGTTTTTTGAAAGCTTTTATGACACTGGGAGCTAATATAATTGATGTCATTACACCACAAACCTTTAATTTAGGTCTGCTGTGTTCTTTGAGGTCCATGACTCATCGTTATGTCAAGATGATATGTGGCAATCACCGTTTCTCATGAAGTCACTTCAAAGTAGCTGACTACTTTTTACTGAAGTTACTTCAGTGTAGTTGTTTATCAGTTTGTTGTAGCTTCTGGCAAAGTAGTTAATTATACACGTCCACCGAACTCTGTCTGATCAATGGGGCCTATCCTTCCCACGTTTCCATGCACCACAAAAAACGATTGACAAAAAGGCAAAACAAAAACAACGCATGCTCCGAGTGACATTTTATTTCAACCCAACTGTCCCCATGGTCCTAAAGGAGCATTGTCCAAGTTTGAGAGGGCAGATTTCGATGGCCCCATGGAGAACGCTAAAGAGCACTACGTGCCTGAGCAGGAGAAATGAGATGAAACCCTTACATTGTGCCAAACATTAGAACCAGCGACAGTCGACTTCTCAGAAACACATAAAGCCAGCTATAAGACACGCTGTAACAAATCACAGCATCAGAAAGGAATTTAAAAGAAAAATACATTTGTGGTCAAGAATGTCAGAGGTGTTGCATTTTTGTTAGACTGATTTTCACAGGTCTGTTTCTTCTTTTGAAATTTCCACCTCGTGCAAAGTGTCCATTGCTTGGTCAGTTTAAATATTAAAGGTTGGGGGTACCACTTCATTTGGAGGGGGGAAAAAAAAACAATAAAATGCAAAATAATCTCAGAGGAACGTTAAAAAAAACTTCACATGATATCTTTCTATATTTAGCTTATTTAGCCTATACAATAATTGCAACTGATCACAGTTTGCAATTAACAGCTTTCAAATTTCCTCAATACAATACACCACAAATGAGGAACTGTATGTTGGTCAACCTCTGAGAGAAGGAACAGAAATGATCTAAAATTAACTGGATGCCACTGAAGATACTGGCAGGAATTCCTCTGTTGTGAAGTTAGGAACAGCAAGTGGACTCTGGAATGGCGAATCACCACCACGCGGTTGAACCTCACATCTTCTTACATTCCCATCCGGATGCTCTGAATGATCTGGAATATTGCTGTGGATAGAAAAACAAAATATGATTGAAAAGATTGCCATTTTAATTCTGAAGACCATGACAAGACATCTCTGGAGAACTCCTTCAGCTTCAGTTAAAATGTTGCAAGACCAGTTATATTCAAGGACCTCTTTTAGAGCACGCCAGAAGGGTCTTGGTGACTGAAACTTTATTCCAACACACTTACATTTCTTACCAGCTGAAATTCCTTTCTAAATCTCCTTCTTCAGCATAACAAAAGCCAGCTACTAATTTTTCCAAGCTTGGAAAGTAGAGTATCTTTTCTGTTTGTTTCACCTCTCTGCTAGAATCAGATAAATGGCAGGGGCAAACAGAACTAGGGGCAAGATGAAAAGAAAGCACAGGGCAAAATGTCAAATGCCCAGTGCAAATACTCTTTGGAACACTAAATGGACAGAAATTCGCTGACAGTGTTGGCAGTGATCCCAGCACTCACGCACTGCCACATCATTACAGCAACACAGCACAGGGTCAAAGTGACCAGGCCATGGTTTAAAAAAAACTAAAACTCTGCATCCTGCATTATAGAAAACATGAAGGAAAGCATTACTAAATAAAATAAACGCAAGATATTTTAAGGCCCTAACTCATTGATGGAGAGTTAGTGTCTAGCTTGACATTTCTGTTGTTATTGAAAAGAGTGATGTGAGAGCAGCTACACCTGCAAGACTATTATGTTTGCACGGGGAGGCCAAACATCCTTATCTTGGCTATCACTTTAGTGCAAGGATTTTCAAAATTGTATAGTGGTAAAGTATGTTCCCAAATGTAAAAACATCATGGATCAAAACAAAACAAAAAAGCAACCACACCATTTGATAAAGGTAATAGGAATGCAGGATGTAGACACAGGTATACTTTGTGTCCAGAAATAAAAATAAAATGCAACATCAGTTTAGGACCGATACCTAAACCATCTCAGGTTTTACCATCATAACATTTGGATTTCTTTGTACATAATAACAACTGCACAAATAAAATGTGTCTGCTGTGATATAATTTGAAAATTCACCTTTGTAACTGCACATCAGTTTCCTCCTATACCTTTGCAATTTGTACATAGTGAAACTGACCCGTAATTATGAAATACTACAGCTGTAGATACACCTTTAGAGTTGGAAAGCTAATTTGACTTTTATGTTACAAATCAGCAAAATTAATAGTGCTTTTATATGTAATAATTTTATAATGTAACCATGTAACAATTAGGTCTACATGACTTCCACTATTTTTAAGCTAATGTTTAATTCGTTTAACATATATTAACCTACTCAATATACTTCATATTGACTGGGTGGCCTTTTGCCTCAAATGTAATTCAATACACATATTATGTACTTATCATTTACGGTTATTATATGTTTGTTATTATATATTCGTTTAAAATAAAGCAATAGCAAGGCTTAATCACATCATATACCCAATGCATAATTATAATTTACATAATAAAATATTAATTAATATTTGAATAAGATGTAAACATTTTGAGCTGACTAAAACCAGTACCATCCAAAGTGAGTAAATGTGGGGACAAGTGGCTGTGGACTAAACCCTGATGGGTGGTTCAGGCCGGAGGGCGGTTGCTTCAACATCTTACCTGACCCGCATACAACAAAAATGAAGAGAGCCAGAAGCCACGGTCCCACTGAAACTTTGTCATCGTTGGTATTTTTCTGTGGAAGTAATAAACACCGACATGAATATTCTGCCGTGTTCATGAACGTTATATCGCTCGTTTTCGTACAGACTAAACTATGAAGGAGAGACCAAAACCAGAGATATCACGAGAATAGTTTGACATGAAATAATATATCATGGGTTATGATTTAGTATCATGTAGATGAGCTTTCTCGTCCTGGAATATGTCAAAATACTGTTTTTCTGAACCATAACAAACATTATTTGCGTTTTACACCTGGGAGCAGACCAGGTTTGACACGTTTCACGCAGGCGAGGCTGAATGTCGGAGGTCTTACGGAGGTCTTCACGTTGCCTCTCTGGGTGATGTTCTTGCTGTGCTTCTCGTTGGCCATGCGGATCCTCTGTTTGGCCACCATCCTCACAGGTACGTGTGGGGGCGAATGTACGGAAGATACTGGTCTGAAACGACGTCACGTAGCTAGCAAGCTACACCGGTCAACGGAGGTGGGAGATTTTCAAGAGAGCGAGGAAGAAAGTTATCTGGGTTTATGTCTACGTACTCAAAAACTGAACTCCGCCTCAACCGGAAGGTCGTACGTGCGTCTTCTCGGTCCAACCAAAAAAACAATAATACAGTTTGCGCTCTTAACCACAGTAGTTAAATTATCTGATCGTTCGTGCAGGGATGGACTGATTTTACAAAATTATAACGTGTACGCGCAAAAACCTTAGTATTTTTTTATTTATTGTAAAGTTATTCATACACTATTGCTTTCATTTTGAAGATGTGTAAAGACAACATAGCTAGCGAGTCGATAAGCGCTTCTACGTCTTTTCAAAATAAAAGTCGAAAATCAAACGCTGACTACTGCAGTGTGGTACCAGCGATTTTGTGAATTGATTCTTTTGTCGTTTTTTTGGCTTTTGCTTTTTTGGTTTCCGTGTCAAACTGGGAGTGAACTGTGACATTGATTAAATAACGAAATTCTTTTTTACATTTATTTTATGTTTAATCCACGCAAACGTGGAATCTAATTTTTTTACAGCGATTGCGATATGTTACTGCGAGGGGTCCTTGGGGAAACTGAAAACAAAATGCATTGTTTTTATGTGTAGTTATCGTGCCTGCTGCTTTCTATAGTTCCGGAGGACTTTGATGAATTCGACACGGCCCGTATCCGCTAATCACACCCAGAGTTGCCAAGTTCGCGTTATTCACGCCAAATTGGGCTTGTTTGAAAATCCAGCCGAGAGAGAGAGAGAGAGAGAGAGAGAGAGAGATGATTTGTAATGCTTTGGCAATATTGTTGTAACTACAGTCATTCCAATAAAGCTTCTTTGAATCTTGAGAGAGAGAGAGAGAGAGAGAGCGCAACAGACACACAATGTGAAGAGAAAACAGCAAGCAAGAAATGATTAAGTAAAAGTTATTTTCTTTTTTGCCAATTATGTTACTATTAAATGTTCTTGACTGGGATATAAACCTGATATAAAATAACTAATAAAACACTAATACAATATTACAATGTTACAATATTATTAATGACTAATATAAATAGCAGTACTAATAATAAATTCCTCATAAACAAAATACTAAGTCATAGACTCAGTTTTGCTACTTGGTTTAAAATCTGTGACAGACATGTGCATTGGGCTAGTTTAAGCTTCTGAAGGGCGGGTTTTACACTGACTTTGGGTTGGATATTCTTGTAGGACTTGGCAACCCTGGCACTCCACGGCCTGTCTGCTCCACCACCGGCGTTAGCCTGCTGCCCCACGTCTGGACATCATGCGTCGGTTACTTCTCTCCGTTTTAATGTTGTGCGGTTCTCTGTATTGCGCTTCTGGTGACAACAGCGGCGTTAAAAAGATGAAGATGCAATTTGCAACGGGTCCACTTCTTAAGTTCCAGATTTGGTAAGAAAACGTCAAATGAACCTGCCAGTAATGATGTTGGTTAGTGAGCTATGCTAGATTACGCCGGTACTCGGACCTTAAAACACGGACACGACTGTTTCATTTCGAGTGGATATATCTCAACAAACTAGATAAAGTCATCAAATACTTTATATATTCTCTGTTTTAAGTAACCTACCCCTTAGATATTCCCCTTTCTTTCAGTGAGAACTTGAGCTATTGTTAATTTAGATAATCTAGGTAGTTAGCTAGCTGGCTAATCTAGGAAGCTGATATTTAAGATGATATTTAAGCCCTTATGAAATGGAGTTTGATTAATTAATCTAATTCATGTTGAATTTACAAAACATAAATGTAGTAGTGACTTGCTAAACATGCTAAAGGAATTACCTTAAAAGACTGAGGCAAGCAAAGTCTTTATAAATTAAGGCTCGTTAACGTTATACATATATTTGTTTTATATTGTTTTGTTTTGTATTGTTTTATATTTGTTTTATATTAAATACGAGCTTGTCCGCTTGTAACTGTTTATTTTAATATGGCATCCGAAGCAAAGCAGCGCGTTAACAGATAGCAAGCTAATATAATACCTTGCAGATTAACCGAAAAACGAGATTAGTCTGTCTAATTCCGCATACATGGAAATTCGGCGCTCAGTATCTGCTTTCTTTTTAGTATATTATTTACCAGGGCGTTTCTAGATCTTAAAACATCTTGAGCTTAAGACAAAACCTCTGGATAAACCTCTGGATTCTCCTTCGGAGAATATTATATTTGATATTTACAAGAGTTGCACCATTTTCAGTTCACCATAAAACATTAATCAACCCAGATCATCTTTATTTAAATACAACGCTGAAGTTACTTATTCAACAACTTATACCTCTTATACATCTTATACCAGTAAGGGTAAATGGCCAAAGGGGCAATTTCAGAGGCATACTGATGGATTTATTTATATCTGATCAGAAAAATAACAAATCCTGCATACACATCTGCTCCTAAAACCTGATTTTATACCTCAAATCTAACTGGAAACATGGCACATTGGGCAATACTGGACGATGGCAAATGAAAAGGCTGAAATTCCGGATAGCTTGTCATAGTCATCTATTGAATAAAAGACCCCAACATGCTGAGTAGTGACCCATACTTCAGAAAGTGACCCATGTGGTTGCATCTTCTGGAATTAAGCAGGTCTGACCGTCGGCAAACCTTTCGCAACCTGCTTAATTACAGCTGACTGTTCCTCGAAGCTGCGGCTCACTCTGCTCAGCTCTGACTGAAGAGCTGATGCCCAAGAGCTGATGCCCTTGTCCATGGCTACAGTGTGACGGTGACTTATTCACAACATTTGTGTTGCAAACATGTTCATCTGTCAATGACTGTAATTGAGGTGTCTGGTGTTCCATGTCTCTAGTATATCCTGAGGATACAAGCGGGTGTTTGAGGAGTATACGCAGGCCCTTTACCAGCGCTTCCCAGACATCCGCATAGAGGCGGAGAACTATCTTCCTCTGCCTGTTTACAGGTGAGGTGTAAGAAACACGTCGCTTTGCAAAAAATCGTTCCTTTAAAGGTGTTCCTGAGCAAGACTTGTCCTGTTCAGTGTCATTTTTCTGTAATGTTTATTAAACTATGCTTGATCAGAGATTACAAAAGTTTGTTGCTATATAGGTAAGAATATTTGTAATTGGTAGTGGATCTCGTACCCAGAATTTTTTGTTTTCCTGTTTACTTGATGTTAGGAAAAGGTTCTTAGTGGATTTAAACATTTGTATTCCTCAATCTCATAATGGGACTGAGAAAAATGGAGAAATGAGAAATTGGAGAAATTACATTTTTGGTCTTGATTCCTTCCCTCAGATTTGATGTTTTGCTAGTTGCAGTGTAGTTTTGTTAGTTATGTGACTATTCTGTCAAGGACACAGGGAAGGCCGCTTGGATAAGTGTAATGGGAACATTCTTATTATTATGATGACTAATAGCTTTTTTATTTGTCCTTTCACAGGCATATTGCTTTCTTTTTCTCTATTTTCAAACTGTTCCTGATTGGAGTAATCATTGCAGGCAAGGACCCCTTTGCCCTCATTGGCATGCAGGCTCCAGGGGTTTGGGCATGGAGTCAAGAGAATAAGGTAAGTACTGGAGTCACTGCTGTCAGAGCATTACAACCAATGACTGCTCCATGGGGTTTTATTTTGCTTGACTGCCAGGCTGTTTTATATATAGAAGTAATTCAAAGTGTTTTGCATAAAAAAGAATGAAACCACATTTAAAATCATAAAAACTTAAGGTAAATGAAAGATCAAAAGCTAAAATAAAAAGAATGCATTATTTATGAGAATCCATAATCGTTAAACTTAGCAGGGGCAGTTTTCAGCGTACTATTGGTCTCAAACGCTTGGTCAGCCGTCGGCCTCTTGGCGTGTGTCTTTCATATAGATTCATTTTCATTCCAATTTTGATTGGCGTGGACTGAACAGGTGAATTTAGCGCCATGTCGCTTATCACTATAGTAACTTCATGAATAGGAATTAATTTTGCATGACATTTTGCGTTTCGTAGTGCAGTTACCATCGTGTTTTATGAACTTGACACTCATGGACTCTAATTATTGTGCCTTGTCACCCCCCCCTTTTTCAAATCAAGATATACGCCTGCATGATGGTGTTTTTCTTCAGCAACATGATTGAAAACCAGTGTATGTCCACAGGTGCTTTTGAGATCTCACTGAATGGTAAGGCCCCTTCTCCAAAATTTTTTCAGTTTGTCAGCAATCGGGGGAAAATGTCTTCAACTCATAATATGCATTAGTGTGTGATAGGATTTCTGGTGATTAAACAACTTGAGAACTCTGGGGATTAAGAATATCTTGTTCACTGCTTTGTCCATTTTGTTTATCCAATATACTTAAGTGCTCGTTTTGCTAACGGCATTATGTAAATGAGCATTCTCATCACACCCATTTTACCTTCTTAAAGGCTAGTTCTGCTAGTTCTGCTAGTTCTGCAAGTTCTGCAACTAGTCCTATAGTCATCTGGTCCTTTCTTATATATCTTTATGGTTTTTCTCCCAGTTACACAGCAAAAAACTATGGAATCATGCTATAGCAGATCAGATATATGCTAGGCTCGTTCAAATGCTTGCCCGTACCAGGTGTGGAAGCTTTCACCAGTGATAACAGGGTAACAGCTGGGCGTTGTGACTCTGCTTAGATGTTCCAGTGTGGTCCAAGCTGGAGTCAGGCCACCTGCCCTCAATGCAGCAGCTGGTGCAGATCCTGGAGAACGAGATGAAGATGAATGTGCCCATGGACGGAGCTCTACGCCATCACTCCTAACCCTGTCTCTGCCCTGCTGACTGGAACCCAGAGCCTCTTCATGTACGCACAGCTGTCAAACAATCCGTATGCCATTTCATTCAGTACCTTTTTGTGAAAGATGTGTACTCAGTAATGGAATATAATCTGTATTACACTAGGGGGGGGAAATCATGTTTTTCATACTTCTATAAAACCAGTTGCCATCCATTATAAGAAAATGTGTTTCTCTCCGTGTTCTTCAGTCTGACCACTAACTCATTTCTCCAGCCTTGAGGTGGATCTCTCCTACGGTTGTGAGGAGACGTTTATGAAGGTTTGCGCTGAAAGTAGAAGATCTACTAGTGTAGGCCAGATGTCCCGCTCCCTCCTCACCACGCCCCCTGGAGAGGCTCCACCCACAGATGACGGTTCAGGCTCCATGGAAACGGCTTTGGACATTTGCTAACAAACGTTTGAAGCCAATATGCTGCGGAATAACTGTTCAATTAAGGATTTACATCTGTTTTAGCAAGAGAGAATCTTCACTACTGGGCTTAAAGTGGCCAGGAGGGATCTTTCCTCCTTCCAGTTACTACTGATTGTCTTAAACATGGTCTTTTGTAGTGTTTACTAATTGATTCAGTAACTTTCTTAACTTTTTCATCTGACCCAATCATGATTATTTAACATTACAGTATGTTGGTTACTTTATTGAGCTCCCTAACATTTACATTTCTTTGTATTGCTGAACACGTTAACGGAAAAGATAATAAAAAATATAGCTACAAGCACCGATGGGGGGGTTCAAGCATGTAACGGGGGGCAACCCCCTAAAGGGCCAGGGGACATATAGGAAATGAACAGTTTGGAGTAAATAATTAAGCATTGATTTTAATACATAAAGCATGCTCTTAAGAGTCAGTTTCCATTTAACCGGCTTATGAGGCACACAGGGCCAAAAGGTCACAAAATTTGTAATGGCAAAATGTTTCAGATCATAGAACTAAATCACATGATGAGATTAGCTTTGTGTGTATGTGTGTGGCTTGGCAGTTCTCTATCCCTACCTGTACTGCTCAGCATGGAAACTGAAAATATCCATTGTAGAGCCGTTTGTGAATGGATTTGGCACCTATCGCCACAATGGTCATGGAAAACTTGACACATATCACCATGATGGCCATGTGAATGTGCAGGTCAATTTTCATAACAATCAGATATACTAGGTCAGAGTTATTGAAATGTCAATTTGATGTATTATGATGGTAGCATTGTGATGCATATGAAAAATATTAATTTGTGAAAACCGTAGGATATTATTGAAGATATTTGCCTGTCACAGTCTGCTGAGCATTGCAATGTGATTTAAGGTGATGGAGTGAAAATGCTACAAATTTCATAATAGTGAAAATTTTGTACATTTTTGCAAAGCACATGTAATTACAAAGTTGCTAGGAATTCTGCATAGAATCATAGGAGTCCAAGTTTGTCTTGATAAGGGAAACCATTTCAGGGAAACCTTTCAGTTTGAGTATGTAGAGGGTGTGTACTTGAACATACCATGCCAGTTTCATGTGTATGTACCTATGATAAGCCTGTTGAATGGCCAAAACCAATTAATTGGCGAATGGAGGCCATGTTTTTTGAGTGATGATGTCATCATTGTGTGCCTTGGTACCACTTGACCCCATGATGCTGCCTATAAAGTTTTGGCTTGATCTGACCAATGGTTGGTGAGAGTTATAGCATCCCCTATTGGACAACCCTAGCCAGCTTTGACCTCAGACCTCAGTCATGTCCTCTGAACCTATGAAGTTTCATGAAGACTGAAGAAAACATTGCTGAGATATAGCTGTTAAATTAAATTAGGCCCTGCCTCAAAGTTATTTATTGACATGTGACAGCCAGTCAAAATGTTGTTGATACTTCTTGATTAGGCCATTCTTGTGAATTGTTTGACACCATGCTTGTGATGATCATATAAAAAACCTTTGGACTAGTTTGCAAAAGGTTTAGCATATTATGCAAATTGGCAAAAAAAACAACAAAGTGGGCGGAGCATCATAGTTGTATATGAATTGTCTATTGAATTGAGCCACGGAATGCATAGGAAGTGGAATTGTGGTTCTATGACTTATGGTGTGGGAGATATGGGCCACAATGCCACACAGTGTGCTATAGCGCAACCATCAGGCCAGTGTGAGTCCCTATAAGTGGGTGAGGTCCTTTAGACCTAGAGAACAAGATTGGCAAGTTTGATGTGTCTAGGCCTTACGGTTTCGGCTGCAGTGTGCTCTTGTTTAAGTAGCCCTCAGTTTTATTAAAGTTTTTGGAGGGCCAGTCTTGGCTTGGTCACAAGATTGCCTCAGGTGAAGTTTTATCACATGCACTTGATCACATGCACTGACCCACTTGGAGCGGTTTATGTAATCTCGAGGTGAACGGTCCATATGGGCAACAATTGAAAAAATATTTTAACCATTTTATTATTGTTTCTTGTAATTACCTAAGCTACAGAAATCTAGGTGGTGTTTATACCGCTGCAAGACCAAGCATTAGTATTTGGTTATAGCTCAATGGGGTTCTCTTTTAAACTTCACTCTTTTAAACACTTGTAAACCAGGAGTCTGTGATGCCCCAATGAAAGTTGATGCTAACAAATCTGCGGTACACTAAACCTAAGAGGCTTTACTGTGCATGTGCTCATTTGCATGTGACAATATGCTTTACATAAACAAGCAGTCTTTGCATTCGTGGGTAAGATGGCGCTTTGATTATATCCGGCAGTCCTCATTGGCAGTCCTGCAGGCAGTGCTGGATGAAGACCCCATCTCTGTCCTCCATGTGCAGCCTGTGGCTGAGCTGCAGGAGTTTGCGGCCCACGGCCCGGAGGCTGGGAGGGACCGTGAGCGGCCGGGGGGCAGCGGGCGGGCGGCGGTCGGTCTGCGTGAGCACCAGCCGGATGTAAACGCGGCACGCCAGCAGTAACAGCTCTTCTTTGCACAGGGGTGGTGCGCGGAGGCGGGGGTCTCCATCCTTCAGCTGGGTACGCTTACGGAAAGAAGCAGGATATGAACGAGACATGGTCATCAAGTCTCTAAATTCTACCTCCACTGTAATGTTGGTACTTTCGCAACATTACTTTTGCTTTCTAATCAATTTTTTGCTGGAGAGAATTTTCCGGCTAAGCTAATTTTTGCTGTTAATACTGGTTTACCATGAAGGATTCTTTCAAGATCAAATCTTCTCTGCACGTCACTTTTAGGAAAGCGGAGTTATGAATATTAGACAGTCTCTTGATTCATTTGCGGGCGTAGATGGGTACAGATGCAGATTAAAGACGTACCTTCACACAGCTGCCGACTCTGAACCGAGCCTGCTGTCCTGATGCCAGGAACGTCACAAAGACATACTGCCGCCCCAGAACTCTGACCCCCACGTTTTGGTTAAGGGACAGGAAGATGGGTCTGAGGGGCGTGGGCGTTGGGGTGTGGTCACTCCAGCTCCACCTACATGTCCTGGCTCCTCCCTCATCCAGAGTCTGTCCTCCCCATGTGTCCATGCTCAGCCTGAATGAGATGAATACTGGTTAATCTGTAGCCCTCCTATCAAGTGCTCTTGTCTCACAGTGTCAATCAATAATCAATCCACTCGCAGGCCAAGACAAAGCGTACGGTTTGACCTTACCAGACATTGCCATTGCCATGGTAACACGTGGCCCTGCCACTGGACTGAAACAAGGCTCTGATTGGGCAGTGGGGGGTGAGATCATCGTGAACAACACACACATTCTCACTGTCATTTGTGAGAAGGATGATGGCCAGATTTCCTGAGGGATAGCTACATGACCAAGGAATAAGGAAAATATTCACATATAATGCATAGGGTTAGGGTTAGCATTGTTTTCATTTTTGGAGTGTTGATGCCAGTCTCTATCCGTGATGTAAAATGGTTTGTGACATCAAATTAAAATGTAAATTATTAAAACAAATGTATTCACCAGAATATCTTCAACCAAAAGCTCTCACCATTCATTAAATTGAACAGTATGAAGGAAATATTGATTATATTCATGTGTGATTCATGTTAATCTTCATGCAGACATTATAACAGTCTGTGTAAAGTACTCCTTGCACTGCTTAGTAATTAACTAACCATATTGAAGATGTTTCTCTGTAAGACTGAAGTCTTCTGTGCAGCAGCAGAGTTAGAGATAATATTGCTTATCTGTTTCTATGCACCCAAGGTTGAATCCCAGGGAAACTGATAACTGCTCCTGGGAACCAGCACCCTTAGTTTTTTCTACACACACTTTGACTATAAAGAAACTGGACTGAGAGAGACAGTTCAGAGTTACTGCATCAAACTTTTATACTTGTATGTTTTGTAACTCTTGCTACCAAATAAATACTGCTTAGAAGACCTCGACTTCTGCACCATCAATTCCACCACAACAGAGATTTTATGAACTGTAATTTTGGAAAACATACAAAACTTGAGCAGAACCATCTGGAAGCCCAGTCAGAAATTTATTCCCATCAGAGTAAAACTTCTGGAAGACGCCTGCATTGCTCTGTGAATGAAGAAGGCTGGAATCATACCGTTACCTAGTTTATGTTTGAATATTACATTTGGCATTTTTTCGCCAATGTCACTCTTGTGTGATGATGACATATGACTTCACATGCAGCTACCTGATGATGGGACAGTCCAAACACAACCGGTCCAGAACTGGAAGTGCTGTGCAAGGTCCAAGATTCTGACATGATCCCTTCGCTGCATTCTCGCTTCAGAGCCTGGTTCTCCTGCCTGGGCACAGAGCCAGACAGCTGGAAACTGATGGTGTTGGTGTGGAATAAACCTGAAGAAAGGTGAAAAGAAACTGGCATGATTCACAATATCTACTCTACACAGACTGTAAGATTTACTGCTGACAGATTATTTACAGGATCTACCATAAATAAATATATCATATTTTGACAGTATTTTCACAAAGGTTCAGTATCTGTCAACTAAATAAAACATGTTTAACAACATAGCAAAACAATAAAAAAACAAACAAAATAACAAAAATTAACAAAATAATAACTTGTTTTATTAGTGCATTAACAAGAGTTTAGGACCCATACTGTTGATATATATTTTGTGTCAAGCACATTTTTAAAGATGATCCCCATAATCCATAATGTAGATTCGTCATTAGGTTTCAATTCAGAAGACCATGTAGAACTAGATTTGCATTTCCTGAAGGAAATACTATAGCGCTTGAAAAGTTGTGCCCTAGAGTGTAATGTGTGTAGAGCTTACTGTGTGTTAAGCTGTGTATGGTGTTTGGTAACGTATGCAGTGTGTATGAAGTTGTGTATATGGTGTGTATTGTGTATGAAGGTGTGTTGTGTATATGATGTGATGATATTGTAGTGTGTACGGTGTGTGTGTGTATGTGTGTGTGAGAGAGAGTGGTTGTGTATATGATGTGATGATATTGTGTGTACAGTGTGTGTGTGTATGTGTGTGTGAGAGAGAGTGGTTGTGTATATGATGTGATGATATTGTAGTGGGTACGGTGTGTGTGTGTGAGAGAGAGTGGTTGTGTGTATGATGTGATGATATTGTAGTGGGTACGGTGTGTGTGTGTATGTGTGTGAGAGAGAGTGGTTGTGTATATGATGTGATGATATTGTAGTGTGTACAGTGTGTGTGTGTATGTGTGTGTGAGAGAGAGTGGTTGTGTATATGATGTGATGATATTGTAGTGGGTACGGTGTGTGTGTGTATGTGTGTGTGAGAGAGAGTGGTTGTGTGTATGATGTGATGATATTGTAGTGGGTACGGTGTGTGTGTGTATGTGTGTGTGAGAGAGAGTGGTTGTGTATATGATGTGATGATATTGTAGTGTGTACAGTGTGTGTGTGTATGTGTGAGAGAGAGTGGTTGTGTATATGATGTGATGATATTGTAGTGTGTACAGTGTGTGTGTGTATGTGTGTGTGAGAGAGAGTGGTTGTGTATATGATGTGATGATATTGTAGTGGGTACAGTGTGTGTGTGTATGTGTGTGTGAGAGAGAGTGGTTGTGTGTATGATGTGATGATATTGTAGTGGGTACGGTGTGTGTGTGTATGTGTGTGTGAGAGAGAGTGGTTGTGTATATGATGTGATGATATTGTAGTGTGTACAGTGTGTGTGTGTATGTGTGTGTGAGAGAGAGTGGTTGTGTATATGATGTGATGATATTGTAGTGGGTACAGTGTGTGTGTGTATGTGTGTGTGAGAGAGAGTGGTTGTGTGTATGATGTGATGATATTGTAGTGGGTACGGTGTGTGTGTGTATGTGTGTGTGAGAGAGAGTGGTTGTGTGTGAATGATGGTGTGTATATGGCATGAATGAAGGTGAGTGTATGGATGTATGTGCAGTGTTTATGAAGATATGTACAATGTGTACATGGTGTGTGCATAGTGTCTGTCTGCATTTGTGTGCCTGTGTAGTTGAAGAACACCTCTTTGGGTATGTGTCTGTTTGTGTGTGTGTGTGTGTGTGAATGAAGGTGTGTATATGGCATGAGAGAAGGTGAGTGAGTGTGTATTGTGCAGTGAGTGTATTGTGTGCATAGTGTGTGTCTGTGTTTGCGTGTCTGTGTACTTGAACAACACCTTAGGTATGTGTGGTGTATGAAGGTGAGTATGTGAACATTAACATGTATGAAAATGTGTACAGTGTGTGTATGGTAACACCTCCTTGTGTTGTGTGTGAGAGATGTACATATGTGTGTGTGGGTGAGGAGTGTGTATCAGAGAGGTGTGTGTGTGTGGAGTGGGTATGAGACAGATGTATGTGTGTGCATGTGTGGGGGGAGCTACTGGTTGTGAGAGTAGAGTCTAGTGTGTGTTATGGTACATGGGACTATGTGGTGTGTAGTGTGTATGGTATATATGATGCATATGTTGTGTGTAATAATAATAATAATAATAATCTTTATTTGTATAGCACCTTTCATACATACATGCAACTCAAAGTGCTTTACAGTATAAATAAAAAGAAACATTAAAAGGAGATTGTGACGGGCAGGGGTGAGCAACAAAAAGGAAGCGATCACGCCAAGTCTCAGGGAAAAAGGATGGTTTAATAGAAAGTGTGCAAACCTAAAACCCGTGCAATATCTCCAAATTAAGGATATAATGACCAGCGGTCAACTGGTACAAAGACAAGACATATATAGGCAAACAAACGACCCTCAGGTGAGACGGATCACAGGCTCCGCCCACCTGAGGGACGCACATGACGTCACCAGACAACAACAACAACAGCCACTGTGGACGGAGGCGGCCGGTAGGGGGCCGCCTCACCGTGACAGACCCCCCCACCAAGCCGCACTCCCCTCCACTGGGTGTGTGGCACACAGCGGCTGCACACAAAACATGAAGGGGCAGGAAGGCAGAGACAGGCAGGAACACACCTCCTGCCGTCCGGGAGCTGGAACATAAAACACACAACATTAAACAGCTCACCTCCCCGGGTGGAACCCTGGACCGACCGGGCCGTTAACAACACAAAACCACGCCCCGGTCGGTCACAGGGCCCTCACGCCCTAACCGGCGTTTAGCCAGAGAGCCCCAAGGGTGTGCGGACGAGGAGCTACGACTCCTTTGTCGTCCTTAGTGTGTGTTGGTGCAGGTTACCTCCCCGAGGCGTGGCTACTTCTCCTCCTGGACCTACCTCCTCCCAGAGCTGACCCCGGCCCTTGGCTAGGGGTCACCCCAGCCTCCTGGGGAGCCAACCCCTTCCGGGGCCCCTCATCGCACGGTGGACTCCTCCACCCAACCCAGGAGCGCCAGAGACCGAGGCCCAGAGCACCCCCGACGCGGGCTAGGGAGCAGCCCCAAGGGCCTCCTGGTCACCCCGGGCAGGAGGGAGGATCTCCATCTCCAGCAGGAGCTTCTCAGACCGGAGCCCCATGGTCCCCAAACATCCGGGGGCCCCATCCCTCTAGGGAGGGGCTCTTCCTGACCAGGCTCCGGTCACCCCACAACACAAGGGGGCTCCTGCCAGGTGGAGACCCCCACAAGGTCCAGGAACACCACAACACCACCAAGGGGAAGCACCTGCACAGAAACACACACACACACACACACACACACCAACATAAAACACAAACGCGCCTCAGATGCCCTCCGTGCCATACCCAGTGGCACGGGACCACAGCCGGTCCCCCCCAAACACACATTTAAGGGGAGGAGCATGCGTGGAATTACACGTAACAGTTGACAACACTGGTCCACACGTTCGTCGACATGTACACACATTCATAACACACACGAGAGTCTACCCAGGCAGACACTCTGGTCCTCGCCGTGCCACACACACACAAGCGCACGGCGGAACTCTCGCAACATACAACGGACACGAAGAGCTGTCTCAGGGCAGACTGCCCTGGTCCTCGCCGTGCTACACACACACACACACAAAACACAAAAGCACGGCGGAGCTCTTCAAACAAAACACCACGCAGACAAACACTTACCACGAGACATGACCACGAACGAAGGAGAAAGAAAAAGAGACTCGGCGGCTTCCGAAATGTGGCTGGTCATTCTGTGACGGGCAGGGGTGAGCAACAAAAAGGAAGCGATCACGCCAAGTCTCAGGGAAAAAGGATGGTTTAATAGAAAGTGTGCAAACCTAAAACCCGTGCAATATCTCCAAATTAAGGATATAATGACCAGCGGTCAACTGGTACAAAGACAAGACATATATAGGCAAACAAACGACCCTCAGGTGAGACGGATCACGGGCTCCGCCCACCTGAGGGACGCACATGACGTAACAAAACAACAACAACAACAGCCGCTGTGGACGGAGGCGGCCGGTAGGGGGCCGCCTTACCGTGACAGAGATAAGACAAAAAGACAAAAAGAAAATGTTAAGATAAAAATATTAAAATAACATAAAAAGTGAAAAAGTAAAGTAAATAATATAATAAAAAAGTAAAGTAAATAAGATAAAACTATTAAGATAATTAGATTTAGAAAATAATAGACAACATAATGTAATAAAGTAGATAAGATTGAGAATTTCTTAACTAAAAGCGGATCTAAACAGGAATGTTTTGAGACTGTTCTTAAAACTATGCAGGGATGAAATGCCTCTGAGCTCTTCAGGAAGAGAATTCCAGAGCTTTGGGCCATAGTGGCTAAAAGCACCCTCGCCAATCTTTAATCGGCTTTTAGGAATCACCAGTAGATTACTGTTTGAAGACCTGAGAGACCTGACTGGAACATATCTAACCATCATTTCACTGAGGTAAAGAGGGGCAAGACCATGAAGACATTTAAAAACCATGACTAGAACCTTAAAATCTATTCTAAAGCTGACAGGTAACCAGTGCAGTGAGTGGAGTGCAGGTGTAATATGATCTCTCTTTCTCCTGCGGGTCAGAACCCTTGCAGCCGCATTCTGAACTCGCTGTAGGTGAGAAATAGAGCTCTTTGGAAGAGCAGATAGAACAGCGTTACAATAATCTAGCCTTGATGTGATAAATGCATGGACAAGTTTTTCACTGTCAGCAGGAGAGAGCATATCTCGGACCTTAGCGATGTTTCGAAGGTGAAAATAAGCTGTCTTGCATGTAGTCATGATGTGTGATTTGAAGCTGAGCTCATTATCAAAGGTAACGCCCAGGTTCTTAACACATTGTCTGGCATTCAGATTCATTTGATTTAAATAAGTCTGGACATCATTCCTTTGTGAATCACTACCAAGAACAAGAACCTCTGTCTTCTGTTTATTTAACTGCAGAAAATTGTTGACATCCATGTCTGTATATCATCTATGCAGTCAAACAGTGAGCAAATTGATTTTAGGGCTTTAGGTTCTAGCGAAATATAGAGTTGAGTGTCATCTGCATATTGATGATAACTAATACCATGTTTATTAATGATGTGTGGTAACGGAAGCATATATAGGTTGAATAGTAACGGCCCAAGAATTGTGTATGAAGTTGTACAGCTGTATTGTGTGTATAACACCTCCTTAGGTATGTATGTGTCTGTGTGTGTGTGTGTGTGTGTGTGTGTGTGTGAGAGAGAGATGCGTGTGTGTGTAGAGTGGTTATAAGAGAGGTGTGTGTGTCTGTATGAAGTGTGTGGAATGAGTATGAGAGAGATGTATGTATGAGTGTGTCTGTGTGGTGTGTGAGAGATGTATGTGCATGTAGAGTGGGTGTTAGAGAGATGTATGTATATGTATGTGAGGTGTGTGTGGATTGGGTATGAGAAAGATGTATGTGTGTGTGTGTGAGAGATGTATGTGTGGGTGTGGGTGTGTGTGTGGGGGGGGGGGGGGGGGGTGGAGTCTCTCCCAGTTTCAACTGTCTGTACATTAAGCGGTTCTGGTTGTATTAATTGCAGAAATGTGTGGAAGAAGAAGAAGAAGTATGAGGGATAACAATATAGGGCTTTTCAAGCCTTATAATAAGAGCATGTACTCACTAATCTCTGAAGACAATCTTACTGCAGCCTCTAGGTAGTACCTCTCCATCTCTTTCTGTTGCAATCTGTCTTTCAAACACATGGGGGCAACCAAGAGCAAGTGCGTCATCATAACATCCATTCAGACGTAACAGCCCTTATCGGTCACTCTTGGAAGTCTCAGAACGTCACTGACCTCTGCTGCGCGTTCTCCCACTCCCCTGCTACTAGCTCCTGTTTCTCCTGCCCAGTGCTGGAGATGTCGCCTGCTTGCGCACGTCTCTCGGGCTGTTCCTCAAACAGCTTCAGGGCCATCCTCGTCTCATGGACCACCTCCTCAAAAACCTCCCTGTACCTCAGACAGCAGAAGTCCTGAAGAATGGATGAAGACGATGCTGAGATGTTTCAAGCAGGAGAGAAGTTACTGGTAATCAGTAGCAGAAGTTCCTGTTTTATTCAACACTGTGTGAAACTGAAATTTCTCATGATTTTACCTGGTTTGTTTAAACTCACCTCTGAGTCCGTGTGCACTGGTTCAAACAGTTTCACTATTCTGCCACAAAATTCACAGGTCGCCGACAGGTCGCTGTACGACTGAGGCTAGAACATATATAAGCCCAAAACGTTCAAATTATTCACATTGTGTATTTCTCATGGACCAAAAACTGACACATTACTTTCTTTGGAAAAGCTGCATTACTGTTACTCAGTACGGGCGAGGGAGGGATCTACCTGAAGGTGGATTCTTCTGTCCTGCAACTCCCTCCTGTATCTCAGCACTCCGTGGAAGCCCCGGCCAGGGTCCGTAGACATCTCCAGATTCTCCTGCTCCATGTGCTACAGAACCAGAAACACCAAGATGCACTACGCGAAGAACAAGGACAAGGCAAACTGGCATAAAGCTCATTGCAAAACTGTTTACAAAACCCACTGCAACACTTACCTGAATTCAAACTGCTGTCCTGCTTAAACCATGTGGGGTGCTGAGAATTTCTTCTCACCGTTTCACATCTATGAACTGACAAATTCTTTAGCTTGAAGTCTCTCAACTCTCTATCTACATAATCCAGTGAAGAAGATCCACCGTAGATCTGATCCAGTGTAGATCTGATCCACAGATCTCCCCACACCATCTGGCCTTCGCCTCTTGTCAGCCCTACCTGACCTGGGACATCATACCAGAACTTGACGTGTGTAGAAGCGAGAACGTCCAAATGTGCCAATCTGGACGCACGGTGACTCGAGTAACCTTCTCGCGGCTGCGTCCTGCAGCGTTGTCCGGGTCTTTCTGTGGCCTGAACAGTGTTGATGGTATCCATGGATATGAGAGAGGGCTGATAGAGGAGCCGTTGTACTGGTAATACCAGCTCCCGCAGGGAGTCATGGCAGTCAGCCAGATCTAAGGACCAAAGTACAAAGGGAAGTGTTGTAATGTGGACTTGTTGTAGGCTGGCAGAACGCTCATTTCTGTCCTGAATTCACTCACCTTTTGAATAACCTTGAAAACATTTCACTGTATTTGACCACCAGGTTTTACTTGACTAAATCTGATATTCAGTGGGTATGATATTAAATGGGTGTCATAAGATATTAAACTCCCCTGCGGTTAAGAAACTGGTGATCCACACAGAAACGGCTGTTCATAAACGTCCTTGTGGGGACCGATGGAAATGAGAGTACATGCAGGACTAATTAGGATCATTCATGCAGTGAGTGTGGAGGGAGGTGAGGTTACAGTGATTAGTTGTGTATACATCAGTGAGCACTGCACAATCGCTGTGGGCAGCAAAGTCCTGCAGATAGGACTCATGTCCTGAAGTCTTGGTGGTGTGTGGAGAATACAGCGGTATTTGTACTAGGGTATTTAATACTTGGTGCACTGCAAAACACCACAGAAGTGTTATTTGAGAAGCTACGTGTGTGTGTGTGTGTGTGTGTATATATATATATATATTGCCAAAAGTATTCGCTCCCTTTCCTTGACATATGACCTTAAGTGACATCCCATTCCTAATCCATAGGATTCAATAATGACGTTGGTCCACCCTTTGCAGCTAGAATAGCTTTAACTCTTCTGGGAAGGCTGTCCGCAAGGTTTAGGTGTGTTTATAAGGATTTTTTACCATTCTTCCAGAAGCACATTTGTGAGGCCTGGCTCTCAGTCTCCTCTTCTAATTCATCCCAAAGGTGTTCTATCGAGTTGAGGTTAGGACTCTGTGCAGGGCAGTCAAGTTCATCCACATCAGACTCTGCCATCCATGTCTTTATGGACCTTGATTTGTGCACTGGTGCACAGTCATGTTGGAAGAGGAAGGGGCCAGCTCCAAACTCTTCCCAAAAAGATGGGAGCATGGAATTGTCCAAAATGTCTTGGTATGCTGAAGCATTCAGAGTTCTTTTCACTGGAAATAAGGTGCCAAGCCCAGCTCCTGAAAAACAGCCCCACACCATAATCCCCCCTCCACACAATGCAGTCAGACAAGTACCGTTCTCCTGGCACCCGCCAAACCCAGATTCGTCCATCAGATGGAGAAGCGTGATTCGTCACTCCAGAGAACATGTCTCCACTGCTCTAGAGTCCAGTGGCGGCGTGCTTTACACCACTGCATCCAACACTTTACATTGCACTTGGTGATGTATGCTGGATGTAGCTACTCAACCATGGAAAACCATTCCACGAAGCTCTCTGCACACTGTTCTTGAGTTAATCTGAATGCCACAAAGTTTGGATGTCTGCAGAAAGTTGGAGACCTCTTCACACTATGCGCTTCAGCATCCGCTGACCCTGCTCTGTCGGTTTACGTGGCCCACCACTTCATGGCTGAGTTGCTGCCGTTCCCAAATTTTCTTATAATACAGCTGACGGTGGAATATTTACGAGTGAAATATTTATTTCACGACTGGATTTCTTACACAGGTGGCATCCTAACACAGTTCCACGCTGGAATTCACTGAGCTCCTGAGAGCGACCGACCCATTCTTTCATAAATGTTGGTAAAAACAGTCTGCATGCCTAGGTGCTTAGTTTTATACACCTGATTCTGATAATTTGGATGGGTGAGTGAATACTTTTTGCATGTGAGAGTGTGTGTGTATGTTTAATGGATCACAATCATACAAACAAATCCACTTTTTAAATTTACATTTGTTAATCAATGTATATAACCTTATGATCATATCTGCATATATGTATATTGGAATATATGCCTAATTTCCTTTTAGCTGTGTTTACAATATTGACCCAAAATGCTCAGATCAGTTTTAGCTGGATTAGATTTGGTCGGGTCAAACTGTGTGTGTGTCTGTTGATGAATTCTGTTTATTCAAATGAAATATAACACAGAGGGACAAAAAACGTAGTCTGTGAGTCTAAATGTGATTCCTTTTTCTCTCCTTCTCCACTCCCAGGAGTGTGTGACTCAGATCTCTCTCTCTCTCTCTCTCTCTCTCTCTCTCTCTCTCTCTCTCCCTCTCTCTCTCTCTCTCTCTCTCTCTCCCTCCCTCTCTCCTCCTCTTCTTTTCCACCTCAGTGGGGTGTGTGTGGGTGGACGTGCGTGTGTGTGTGCTCATGCGCGTGTATGCAGAGCGCTGCCTCTCTGGGGAGCCTCTCACACACTGCGGAAGGCAGGGTTGGTGCTGTCGTCGTCTCCGCACTCTGCCGTCTGCTGAAAGGATGGTGCACCAGGAGAAATGTCTCTACCAGGTGAGAGATCGCTAACCGTCCTCCAGCTCCTCATGTGTTCTGTGACCACCTAGCCAACCATTAATATACTGGATCATGTGTATGGAAAAATGATTATATTCTGCTGTCTTGACTTTATTTTGAAGGGTTTGCTGTGAGTGGTGTTTTATCATAGATGGATGCTAGGGTTGCTTGAATCTGCGCTGTTAAAATGTTTATGTGCACATATTTGCTTACAGATTCAAGGCAAATTCCTTCTTTTTAGATCAAATTGTGTTTGGGGGGATTTAGTAGCAATACACGAGATCAGAAGAGGTGACGAAGGAGACAATATTGACATGTATTTTGAAGAGATGGGACCTTTCTTGCGTGTTATCCCGCTTGTCTGGGTTGTGTTTGGGAAAGCCGGTATCTGTGGGTCAGTGTTTTCTTCAGAAGGGCTTCATCAGCCTGCAGTACAGCGGTGCCTGGTACTCTCCAAGACCTTAGACGTGAGTGGGAGGATTTCAAGCTGTTCAAGCTCTCCCAGAATGTTCCAGAAAGCCAGCTCGAATAACCGGTGTTATATCACAGATTGTTCTAATGATGTGTCATGGGAGGGTGTGGGCACGACCCTGATTTCTCTAAAGCTCATCTAATAAATCCAAAGCTAAACAGGAGAAAATACAAAATCTTTACTGGAATGACATGAAATATGAGTGTCCTTGGATTCGAAAAGCTTATGGGTGTGGCTTCTGTGGCAGAGGGGGGATGGCGGAGGAGGACGGCTATTTTTCTTTATTGTGTTTTTTATTTTTATTTTTGAAGGGGTCGTGGAGCTGGGGGGGGGGGGGGGGTGCACTCTATCCACATCAAACATCAAAACATTCACACCATCGCTGTGACCCCAGGAAGGGGGGGGGCAGTAGAAGAGAGGGGAATGACACGGGGCGGTACGTCTCTGACGGATGAGGCCCACAGCGACGCCATTAGTCCCCCGTTTGTGTTGCTATGGCAATGAATAATGGAGGATGGAGAGCTGTTGTGTTTGTATAGATGAAAGGCACGGCGAGGAGCTCGATGTGGCTTTTGTCATGTGATACGATGTGTCAACAGGGGCGCGGTCCCTGGAAACACCACGGGCCTCACATCTGTACAGCTTCAGAGCCACAAACACCCCCACCCCCCGTTTATGAGTAATGCCCCCCCATTCTCCTGATCACCTTCATTTCTCTCCATTCATTAATAAAGTATGTGACGTTAACGGCTGAGCTGGCATCGTCTGCATTTGTGTGTGCGTATGTGCACAGGCCCAGAGGAACGAGAGGGAGTCGATCAGACAGAAGCTAGCCCTGGGCAGTTTCTATGACGACGGGCCCGTTCTCTTCACCGGCTACAGCAGGACGGGCAAGAACTGCGTGCCCTCACGGTGGGTGTGCGGGTCACCGGCGCCGTCGCCCAGAGCCCACGCCAACGTGGTTCTTCTTGTGTGTGCTGACCTGTGCATCTGGTGTATCCACTACGATCTGCTAACTAGACCTTGGGGAGACGCTCTGTGACATTTAGTTCAACGTTAATGTACGTGATTTTTACATCACTTTACCATCTGATGTTCTTCTGCATCTCAGGCTAGCCGGAAGAGCAGGAGAATATATCAGGTTGAATTTCTAAACTTAACCAATAGCTCCTACTCTTGACTCTTGGTCCTGGATTTTGTAATCCCTTGTAGATGATTAAATACCGGTAATTCCTGTAACTGGTTGGTCATCACACTGAACTCTTAGATTAAATAAGTACCTGGACACTGACTGTGATTTGAAAACCTCTGAGTGCTTTAGAATTTAATAGGGCTTCATCCACAAGAGGGCAGAGTATACTGATAGTGAAAGATCTGGTTGTAAGATCTAACATGGAACTCCTGAGGTAGTGCTAACAGACTGAATTAAAGCTCCCTACAGCACAGAGCTGCTTTTTGGGTTGTGAAAAAAATACAGCAGAAATATATACAGTTAAGGTCAAAATTATTAGCCCCCTAGGAACTTTTAACTATTCCCCTAAAATACTGGCAATTCTTTGCAATATACATAACATTTCATATAGTAAATTATTAATCCATGATATACGCCTATGTTGGTCCGCTTTGGAATGTAAAATAAATATTAAATATTTCTTTATGAAACAAATTGGTGAAAACTGAGATGGTCAAAATTATTAGTCCCCATGTGATTTTGTGTTTTCAAAGCCAATTAACTGGGTTTCAAACCATACCTGACCAATCAATTAGGTTTGAAAACACACCTGAGCAATCAATTAGCACTGAACCTTATTTAAGTGACTCCAAGAAGCAGAGTTAGTATTACTTGACTGCTTGAATGAAAGGGATACTCTAGGGTTGCTCTATAATTGTTGTAGGAAGCAATATCATCATGCCAAAAAGAAGAGAAATCAGTCTGGACCTCAGACAGAAGATAGTGGACCTTCATTTTCAGGGGGAAGGATATACTGCCATGTCCAAGCGTTTCTTGGTTTCTAGAACAGCTGTACGTTGCATCATCGCAAAGCACAAAGAAACAAAGTCTGTTAAAAATAAACATGGCCGTGGTCGAAAACGCAAGATTTCTAATACTTTGCAGCGAAAAATAATCAGATGTCAACAAGAATACCCGGACCTCTGCGAAGATGATTGTTGCTGAACTTGCTTCTTCTGGACTTGATGTTTCACGCAAGACTGTTGTGAGGGCTCTTCGTGGTGGACTTCGTGGTCATCGTCCAAGAAAAACCCCATTGCTCTCACAGAGGCACATCAAAGCCAGACTGAACTTAGCTAGAGACAATCTGAAACATAAGGGTGAGTTTTGGAAGTCTGTCCTTTGGTCTGATGAAGCCAAACTTGAGCTGTTTGGGCATATGGATGCTGCTTTTGTTGGGCGTAGGAAGGGCGAGGCCTTCAACCCTATAAATACTGTCCCCACAGTGAAACATGCTGGTGGAAGCATAATGCTGTGGGGCTGTTTTGGTGCTTCAGGGACAGGAAACCTTGTTCGGGTGCATGGGACCATGAAAAAAGAGGATTATGTGGAAATTTTGAAGAACAACATCAGGTCATCTGCTGCCAGTCTAGGGTTAGGTCGTCGCTGGGTCTTCCAACAAGACAATGACCCAAAGCACACATCGAAGTTGGTCAAAGCCTTTTTGAAAGACAACAAAATCAACGTTCTGGAGTGGCCCTCTCAGAGCCCTGATCTCAATCCTATTGAGAATCTGTGGAGGGAGCTCAAGGTTCGGGTCCATGCTCGGAGACCAAGCAATTTGCATGATCTTGAACAAATTGCCAAGAAAGAATGGGCTAAAATCCCTCAGGAGACATGTGCCAACTTGGTTAGAAATTACCAGAAAAGATTGTTGTCAGTTTTGAATCACAAAGGCTACACTATTGACTATTAGTTGTCAGAGGGCTAATAATTTTGACCACTGCATTTTTTGCTTTTTTCTTGTTTCAGTGAAGCAAACCAATAAAAATGTTTATTTGACTTTATGCAGATGTTGTCTTTGTTCTTGTGGACACACAGAAACTATAACGACTCAAGGTTATGGCCCATGTCATTGGAAGGATAAGGGTTTTATGATTTCATAAGGGGGCTAATAATTTTGACCTTAACTGTATATAAGTAGTATTACTATAAATTGTCAGAACAGGGGAAGTTCACCAGAGGAAGTGATTTAGATTCTTAAGATACAATATTTTCATTGTTTCAGTTATTACTGGGTGAAGTAGAGATAAGGGTAATGATGAAATCATAAATTGTTACCGGGCGGGTAACTAGCAACCCTGTTTCACCTTACTGTATGTTCCCATTAGAATGCTAAACGAAACCGGATTGGCCATGTTCGTCTTGCTATTTTCTGTTGTTCTTGGGTTTTAGGCTCCAGAATGGCGTGAACCTCCAGATGTGTTTCGTGAATGACAGCAGCAGTGACAGGGACAGCGATGCGGAGGACAGTAGGACAGAGACGAGTCTGGACACTCCCTTGTCCCCCGTGGTAACGACATCACGGCACCTCCGTTTTGCTTGACTCTGAGGCACAGTGCGCCTACAGAGCTAAATATTCCAGCTTATGCTGTAGCGAGATTCCTCTATGGAGCATCATGGGATTTTTAATCTTTTGGTGTGTAATCTAATTCCGAGCTGAGCATGCTGGGTAATTCTCCTCTATCTGTGCAGAGTAAACAGAGCTCGTCGCTGTCGGACCGGGACACGGGAGAGGAGGACCTGGACTCGGAAGACTGCGAGTTCTGGCGGCTCCAGCGGCGTCTGCAGGAGGAGGCCCGCGGGGCGCTGGCCCTGGCCCGGCCCATGGCCCGCATGCAGGTGGAGGTGGAGAGACAGGTCCAGCTACACCGCAGGTCCCCCGTGGCCGACCTGGTCAGTGTCTCCGTCCCCCTGTCTCTCGCTCTCTCGCACATGTCCACACACGACACGACAACTAAACCTTTGTTAGTAAAGCGTTTCTTTTTCTCTACTTTTAGATTCTGTTATTTTACGTTATTATGTCTCTTTCAAAAAATCTGATTTTCCCTGTAGTTAAAAAAAAAACTCGAATGTAAAAAATTCATGTTTTGGCGTCAGGGGAGGTACGTTCGCTAACTAACATTTTCTTCAATATTTCCTGCAAAATAAATAAACTTGAATAACACATTCAACAACAGTTCAATTCAAACTGTATTTAAAATGCACACCACTTTTAGATTCTATATATAGGACTTTATAGGATTTTTATTCTTTATATAGGAGTTCATTTGCACACAGAATTCTTGGCTTGAAGGAGGTTGACTCATTGTCCAAGCCAAATCTTTTTAGGGTCCATTAGAACAAGCAGGGGAACTTTTATTGCACTTTGCCCGATTTACACTGTGAGAAAAGCATCAGTCCTTGATTCTCACCAACCTTTGCCATTTGGCAAAGAGCTGAATCATATGAATTCCTAAGAATTTGCACTTCATGGCAAATCCGTTTAGTCACGTCTCATCGGGACTCTTGACTAAAGGAGTCCCTGCTTTCCCTTATAGGGCATTAGTGCCTTTCTCCTCTTAGCTCTGTCACTAAGCACACTCGTGACACGTAGGGCTTGCCCCGCTGAGCTCTGAGACCGTGAAGGACAGCCCCACCACGTCTGGACAAACGTCTGTGTCATAGCTGTTAAGCAACAGGACGAGGCCGTCTCGCCATCCCGCTCAGCAGCCATGGCTTCCTCTGTGTGCAAGGGACGTTTGTGTATATATCGAGCACTCCCGGTTGTACGCTTTTGTTCTCTTCTGCCTTTCTATGAAACCCACAGTGCTGCTTAACATGTGACACATGTGTCAAACACACTTCCTCTTTTTGGTTGCGAGTGGAGAAACCTCAAGGAGAAAATAAGAAAGCCGTTCGTTTCTCCACAGCGCTGAGCTTTGCCGAGGGCTGCGGGAAGCTTATTTCTCACTTTTGTTTTTGTTTTGTTGTTGTTTTTGTTGTTCCCTGTGAGCCGGCCGGCACAGTAACGATGTACCGACGGTCTCTTGCAGCTGCTGCACCTCCCTCACATCAGTGAGAGTCTGATGAAGCGAAGTCTGAGGCCCATGGAGCTGAGGGAGATGAGTCTGGGTCAACTACAGGTCATCACCAACGACCTCCACTCACAGATACAGGGTGAGGTCAGGCCTCACATTAAGGGCCCTGAACCTGCAATGTATACAGAAACCAAACATGCAAATTCGTGATTTGTGGGGGGATCAGGTCCTGCATTTAGACCTCGGACATACAGGAAAATCCCCATGTTTATTTTTGGACTGTAAAGTGGGCTTGGGCGACGTACGTGTGCTCTGCGGTCCTGACTCCATGTCCCGCTGCAGGTCTGAACGAGGAGCTGGTACAACTGCTGCTGCTCAGAGACGAGCTCCACGTGGAGCAGGACGCCATGCTGGTGGACGTGGAAGACCTCACCAGGTCAGGGGTCAGCCAGGGGTCAACCCTTAATAGAACAAAGGAAGGTGGCTGTAGGAGTGATAGAGGGGGTGGAATATGTCCTCTAAATGTCCTCCTTGATTGGCCCTGTCAGGAATTTGGTGAAACTGCACCAAGAAACGAATAAACTACCTCACAGCGTTTGAATAGATCTGGCTCCCAGTATCTGAAAAGCTGCATAATTGTATTGACTTTAGGTTTGTGAACATGAAGCTGATTCGAGTGTGTTTATCTTTACTTTTGCTCCCCAGGCATGCGCACAGTCAGCAGAGGCACCTGGCGGAGAAGTCCAAAAGAAAAGGAGACTGCTCCCTGTGACTGCCATTCCTGGCGCCCCCCGGAGGCCAACGCGGCAACAACGGCCTGCCGCTCGGGCAGAGCCCATTAAGACTATGTGTCGTGGTAGCGTACGCACAGAGCTTTCCTTCATGTCAGTTTAACTAGACGTGTGCCCATCTTTATTTTGTTCACCCATGTTACAAGCTTTGTGTGGATGTATGTCAGACAAACAGGCCAACGAGCTTTCGTGCATGCACACAGTGAAGTGGAGGGATATGTAGGTCAATGCAGGCCCAGAGACTGCAGGCGAGACTAAAGGTTGAACACCACAGACCTAGCTGGTGTACAGTATATATGTTCATGGGATTTACATCATCGAAGTGGGTCTTCGATTTCCCGCCAAAATGCCTACTGATCACGCAGAGTGCTTAGCAGTTCTCCGACAGCCAGTGAGCTGGTCCCGTAGCTGGGTGTGTCTCTGCCTCCTTTGCCTGACTGAATTAACTAGAGCAAGCTTACACTGCAACAACAAAGAAGGGTAGAGAGAAGACCTGCTAACGTAAGAAGCTGTCTGTCCCACCCACATCACGGAGAAGACTAGAACCAAACTGGATCAGGTTGACACACTCCAAGTGAGAAAACATGAATGTATTGTAGGATTAAAAGCAAAACACTTCCTTGTATGAGACTGCCAGGTGTAGTGGGAGTGGAACTTTTGTGAGTTATGAGCTATTTTGTCAATCAGTATTTTAAGAATGTCAGCTTAGTTTTTCACCCATTTAAATTACATATGTGCTTTTTCACAGGTTTAAGTGTTGCGAAATGACTGGAATCTTGATGTACAGAAATATTAAAGAAAATGATCAATAAATTATTTACTTGCAGAAGATTTCTTCTAAGCTTGTGATTATTTTCATAGAAGAAAGAGAAAACAAATAATCAAACCATGTTATTAAATGATTATTACAATTAATGTTATGGATTATGGTAGAACCACACTTCAAAAGTCGATACAGTATTTTAAATACACATTTACAGCGCCAATAAATGCACACACTTTAGGTAAATAAAAATGAGCGCTCACAACCATGGAAGAGGAAACACTTCCCTTTTGTAAATTCCTAGATTACCGAGGTTAAACTTGGAGAGAGCCATTCAAGTACTTCTGGTATACGGCCACATTAAACGAAACGCGTTTTAAAAAAACATGCACTTTCTGTTTTACTGTGACAGGTCGATATGACGTGTTGGCTTTAACAAATAATGCCCCATAAAAAAAACAATAACTAACCTGTTGACGTCTTTTTATAGCCCGTGGTTTCAGACATTGCGTAATGCATAACCATATCATTGTTTAGACTTTAAAAGTGCATGCATTTAAATTCCATTTTTATGTATAGGCTATACATATATTCAAAGATAAATGATATTTACAGTATTAGGCCTATTTATAATGTCGAATTTGGTACATTTAGATTGCATATTTATTTTAAATTATTCTTGAAATACAGAAAAATATAATGAAAGTGAATTTCAATTGAATGACAGAGTTGTAAAAAATGAACAAACAAAACTTGCTCTTGCAAACCTGAACGCCACAAAGTATGAAGTTCGGCCACGAGAACCGAGACGTACGTTAATTCCCACGCCTATATGTTGTTAAGCTTATAAATTCATCAAATTTGATAATTCTTCGGAAATTACGACAATAACCCTTTGGTTTCGTTTGTGATAACGGGCTGCAGTTGATTGAGGAAATTCCCTTGGAGATGTCGCCTATATAAGTGACAAGAATACAATGTGGCCTGAGAACTGAAAATGCAAATACACGCAACTATGCAGGCCACTGTATTCCACTGTAAGTAGGCTCATCCTTTAAATTAATGTCTTTTCGTTTAATCATGCACTGGGAGCTATTACACAGCACGACCTGTGTGTTGTGGTTTTCTTTCAGGCTTGTTCGTTGTGATGCTTTCTTCCGCAACGTGTCAGCTCAGCTCCGCTAATCCCACTGGAGCGCGCAGCAGCTCCGCCACGGGAGCGCGCAGCGCGCCCACGCACCTTGATCAAACTACCTGCAAGGGTCTCGCGCTCTCGCTCCTCTGGAACGTAACGGAGGCGCTCGCGGTCGTACGTACTCTCCGAATTACAAACTATTTATATCATTTGAAAATGTGTCTCTTGCAAGCAACACAACACTTTGGTTGTATCCATACAGGGGAGCTTGTTCAGAGGATTAAACTGCACAGAGCAAAGCGCGGAGCTGTACCTCAAGACGCGAATGTTGTCCGTCTGCGTGCCTCAGGTGAGACGGTTCGACACACGGTCCAAACATACCTATAGCCCAGTTCGGATGGGATTAGCTTCACATGGGGAGGTTAAGTAATATACATTTACTATAGGGTGTCAGTAAAGTGTATTAATGACCGAGGCGATTTACACACTGCCGTCGCTTCCAAAAGAAGTAGAAGAGAATGACCAATTTTACTCACATATGATATTTTAATTTGAGAATGAGTACGCTACATGTTTGTATATGTTAAATATAGGCTACGATACACACTGATTTGAGTGGTTTGCCACAGACATGAATAATCAGAAGCGTCTCTGTCACGTAAATAAATGCCTCTGCGAGCAGCTCCATACTTGAGAAAAAAAAACGCGAAAAATACTTTCCCGCAGGATATAGCGGAAAGTTTACACACATGTCGATTCACTCGGGATTAATAGGTTATTTTTATGGCTCGTTTTACAGAAGGTTAAAGGCCCCGGAATATTTACTGACGTGGGAGAGCTCAGTCGGTAAAAATGACTGACAAGGCGCATTCGGATATAACTAAAAGTCACTTAAACACTGGAAATAATTACCCCACCTCCCCATATAAAACTTATCCCGTCCGAATAGGACTTTTCTGTTTCATGAACCAAAGACATTCAACAAAAATCTTATCTTCTTTCAGCAACAGTCAAGATGCTCACAGACCACTGACTTTACTTTTGATCAGGTTTGCTGATTGGTATTTTAAGAAATGCACGTTTTTCTTATAGTAATGTTTCCTAATGTAATGACATCCTTTTAATTTATTCTCTGTAGGACAAGTGCCTCATGAGAATTATGGAAGATCTCAGATACTACCGGGAAACATTTAAAGCTTACAGCGACCCAGACCACATCCTGGACCATTTGGTGATCAGGAGAATCGAGGACCTTATGCAGGTATAAGATTAAAATCACCATCTTAAACACGTTAGTTGCTGATTTCCTGATGTGGTGCTGACAGGCATAATTTGACATAGATCACATTAAAAGAATGTCAAGCACTTGAAGCAAACCCACTAATCACCTATTAAGTCATTTACATGTTGTTTTGTGTGAACAGAACTGCTTTGATGACACATTGCTGGGTGGCTTGCAGTCTATGGTAAGGTGAACTGTATAACTGGATATAAACATTTCTGCACACGTTTTTGTTGTTGTTGATGTTTACAATCACACATCACAAATGAGTGTTTCTGTGTTTTTCCCAGACTACAATGGAACAGGAAAATTCCTTTGAGGGGAGACTGAAGCTTTGCAAAGCTCTAAAGGGTTTCCAGATCCGCACCATCACCATCAATCGAGTGCTGAACCATATTCTAACCACGAGTATAAATGCCTGAATGTTCTAGGGTTTTTTGTGATGACTTAATTAGATAATTTAAATGCTAATTTACTTTTATTTAAACATATTTATTTTGATATTTATTGGCCATTTCTGTGGTGTTCTGAATTGTCCATTGTATACCTAAGCCAAAATTTTGCTGCAATTATAACAACTAAGTGATTTGTCTTTTTCATAATAAAACCTACCCAACACAAAGATAACGGAGGTGAATTATCAATGTTAACTGTACATTTTATGTTACTCATCACTTTAAAGTATTGACTTTCACCAAGGACATGTAGCTGTTTCTCTAACTGTAACTACATGGAGACTAACACAACATGATATCCAGTGTTTTATATAATTAATCTAATATTAGGCTGCTATAACAAGAAATTATGAAATTCTACCATCATGTGTGTTACACTTCAGAGTGATGCACAAATAATGTTTATGTGTATGAGAGAAAGAGAGAGAAAAAGATATATAGAGGGGTTGACAAAAATAATGAGATATAACATTATCAGAATTCAAACAATATAATTCCCAGACGATTTAAACAAATAATACAACAAACATGGTCTATACATATATGTAGTGTACATTTCCACAACCTCCTTCATACATTTGAAGGGAAGCTTTCACACAGGTGAGAAGCTAATTTATCTAATGCAAAAAAGTGCAAGGTTAAACTCTATTTATCCTTATAACAAATGAGGGGAAGATTTATGTATAATCCCTTTACTTATTTTTGAGTTGTGGGCTTATTTATTTTCTTTATATTCTCACTGTAAATGCCATGTTTACTTTGTAAGATTCATTATGATTAATCCGGGTTGTTTTGAAATGACTGTTCTCACTGTAATTCTCCAGTCTTTACTTATTCTTTATTTACACTACTCTACCCTTCTCTTTAGATGAACTATGGCATTGTATATCTTACTTTCAATGTATCATATGTATGCACCGTTCAGGTAGAGCGAATAAAACTGATTTATAATTAATTTAGAAACGTTCTGCCAAGATTAATGGAAATCACTTTTGATTTAAATGTTTTCCTAAAGCATTCACACAATAGAGTACTTAAGATTGGCTTACAATATGTAATCAAAATACAGTAACACTTCAAACTCTCCAGAAGAGTAAATATCCTGGTAAGTACAAAAATGCCTACTTGAATCTATGGTTCGATACAGCGTAGCGTCTCTTACGCTTAACCAAAGTCCTTAAGGATAGTACCCTAATGCCTGGTTCAGTTCCAAGTGCTGTAAGGATTGAGTAGCACCATGCCTAAGCAATCTCAGGCTGTTTTTTTTACTCTTTTTAAGGTGGTTGAATCACATGTATCATACTGAATCATTTGAACATGCATTAATGGACAGTATGTGATTTCTCATACGGAAGTTATACTTTGGTATTGTGGAAATCACATTTTAAATTGCATAATATTTGCAGAATTGCTCAAAAAAAGTTGTTCAAACTTAATTTGTATTTAGATCGTTTAAATAAAATATTAAGACGGATTAGAAACATACAGACTATTCATTTTTCAAAATCTCGTGAACAGAAAACAACATTTGCGTGTCCGGGAAACTTACGCATGCACTATTCTCTGGTCATTCTGAGTTATGTGAACGTATCTTTGCAGATTTACGTACTACTCTACTATAATTCTGGGTTGCGTGAGTGTATTTGTGCAGATTTACGCACTATTCTCTGGTCATTCTGGATTACGTGAGCGTATTATTTATTGCAGATTTACGCACTACTCTACTGTAATTCTGGGTTACGTGAGTGTATTTGTGCAGATTTACGCACTATTCTACGGTAATTCTGGGTTACGTGTGCGTATCTTTGCAGATTTACGCACCATCTACGGTAATTCTGGGTTACGTGTGCGTATCTTTGCAGATTTACGCACTATCTACGGTAATTCTGGGTTACGTGTGCGTATCTTTGCAGAGGTTTGTGTGGGCGCCTCTCCGACAGTAAAGCGAGCCATCTACCCATCAATGCTAAGACCGAATGAAAATGCAGTCGTCTTTCCTCAGAGTCGCATTGCTGTCATTTGTACCATTTTTCGTCGTATCACAGTTCGGAAGAGTTTCCGCTGAGGAGAATGGAAGAGGTAACTTAAATAACGCTGATATCGTTTAACGCAGGCCGGTTGCTCTCCTCAGATTAGGCAGCCTGAGTAGCTGGATGGCTGCGGTCTGTTGTACCGGTCTGTTCTTAAACGGACGACAGATGAGAATGTAGTTATATAACTAGTACATTAGTGTAGTTATATAACTAGTACGTTAAGGTAGTTAGTTAGCGGCCTGGCTAATTAAAATCATTCTAGTGTAACTGGCTGTCGAACTTGCTAGCTAGTCGGTTATGTCCGTTAATCCAAACGTAGCTAGCTAGCTGACCTAGCCAATTTATTAACTTGTACTCAGGATTTAACACTGGGCCGCATATCGACAAGATAGCAAGTTAAACACAGATTATAACCGAAGAGCTTTTTGAGGAGATTATAACTGGTCTTAACTCGCCTTGTAGGATTCGGCGACCATATCCACTGGAGAAGTCTGGACGACGGGAAGAAGGAGGCGGAAGCGAGGTGCGAATCCCCTCTAGCTGGCTTGATAAAAATAGTAATATAAGCAGCTGTTATGCGTGATTTCACTACTTTTCTAAGCTCTTTTAATACAGAAAGGTGCAGTTATCTTAAATATATCTTTGTAACTTAATTTCTCATTGTGTGCAGTGGATTACCTGTTATGGTCATTGTCCACAAGACCTGGTGTGGTGCCTGCAAAGGTATGTTACCACCTATAATTGCGTGTAGTATTTGTTCCCTGTAGCTTAGATCATTCTGATTCTGATCAGATAAGTCTGATTGTTTTAGAAACTAAAATATTTTATTGGCAGTATTGTCTATTTATCCCCATGGCGTTTCCTAGAATGACCACAGAGTTTTGCCTGTTATTGGCCAATGCGCAATTAATATAGGATGTTAAGTTGTAATTGTTAGGCTTTGTGATCCTCTCTAGATGTCGATCCCAGCCATCAGGGTTCACAAACAGGGTTCACAAACAGCCCTCAGTGGGTCTTAGCCAGCGATGGGAGAAATGATTCACAACACACGGGTGTCAAGAAAGAGTTCTACAATAATAAAGAGAGACAGAAGACCTAAGATGTGTCTTGAAACAATTGGTTTCAAGAATAAAAAACAGTTGTATTATTGGTGTTGTCTTTATCGAGTAAGAAGGTATAGTGGAGACAGTCCAACTGGATATGTGGATAAGGGGAAGAATACAAGATAAGCAGGGAACTAGAAGGAAACTGAGGGGCAGACACACAGAATATGTCACAGTTTTTAGATTGAGGGTCACAGACGGTAATTTATAAATTCCCATACAGTAATTGAACTTTATAAAATGAGATTGTATTGCTAATTTTGTGTCCCTTAAGCACTGAAGCCCAAGTTTGCTGAATCCAAGGAGATCTCTGAGTTGGCTCACAACTTTGTCATGATTAACTTGGAGGTGAGAATTTGAAGTACTGTTCAGATTGTACTGTTCCTACATGGCTGACCACAATATAGAAAGTAACCCCAGTATTGCCTTAATAACTGCAAAACGCATGACTTTTTTAAAGGATTGCTATTAGTGTTGAATAACATTCCTTACCAAATATTAAGCAATATTCATATTTTAACCAGTTGACTGAATATAATAGAAAAATAATGTAAGATGTGGGTTGGGGAGGGAGATTAGCTAAAGACCAAGGACTTGTAGCGACCAGGGAAGATGTTAAAGTTCTGATTTAACTGATCGGTGAGGGGTGTTCCATATATATATGTGGTGGGTAAGCTATGAAACCCTTTTTTGTTAAAAGTTCTCGTTCACTGAGACCAGACAGGCTTAAGGGGCATTTGTATGCTGTCCCCTTCTCCTTTTACATTAGGGAATAGCTACTCCCCAAACAAACTAAGCTACATATAGATGGCTGTGATCCTGTATCACATGTCAAAATGCTGGGTGGAATATCAGAAGAAGCATTTTCAAACTGCTCTAAATTCATGAAGTGAATTATTATTTGGCTTTAGTGTATTTAAGCTGCATGAAAAAAACACAATTGTTAGCATTCTGAGTTTTAATGTGTACTGGGAAATCTGAATAAGATGCTGGTAGTTCTACATACATAAAAATATGTTTTGCAAGAAAGAATAACTATCTTGTAATAGTCAGATTACATATCTGTTGGCTTTAAGCAGAGGTCAAATGAACACACTGTGTGGGGTATAGTGGGCAAAGCAGTGATTTACTGCTGGAGTTCACAAGAATAAGAATTATAACGTCAATATTAAGATGATGTGGAATGATGGATGAAATCAGTGATAAAGAAAAATGTTTCAGGAGTTTGTGAGGTAGCTGTACTGAGCAGCAAGAGAGAGAGAATTATTTTTTATTTTATTTGTCACATGATATTTGTAAAAGATGACATCTATATTACATTTTACACACACACACCACACAGAAATCCCCAATGATATGAGTTTCACCAGAACAGATGAACGAAAGTACAATGGAAGTTTTTAATTAAACAAATATTGGATTGAAATCAGGCAACATTCAAATGCAGGATTTCTGTATTGGATGGGTACAGAAAAGCTGGCATTGTGTTATTTCTAAAACTAAACCATTATTCCATTGTTCAAAATGGATTGATGATGGATGATAGTGATTGCATTAAAATTCTGTTTTAATAACCTTTACTGTGATGTGGCCAGGGAAGGCACAGTTAGTCAGTTCTTTGTGAGAGCCAAATAGTAATAACTCTTTGGCACACGACACTCGGTTCCTGTGTCCTGTTTGGGGTGCTTGACAATCCAGTTTGAAAAGCAACACGCTGTCCTTGTTGCTGTTGGGATTTGCAGAGAGTCTTGGTCATCTAATCTTGACACTGAGGGAGATTATTCCAGAGTGTTTTGGAGGTCATGGTTTTGCTGTGTTGCCAACATATGCAGTGACTGTTTGGACATCGGGACAAATTCAGGATCGCAGCAAATTGCCAACCGTCCCATTTATCTAATTTCTTAATCCACAAATGACATATTAATCCAAATACGAGAAATTAAACCATCATATTAATACTTTTTCTACAGTTCTGTCCACAAAATAGTTAATGGAGGTGCTGAATTAAATATAGGTGTTGTGTGTGTGTGTGTGTGAGTGTGTGTGTGTGTGTGTGTGTGTGTGTGTGTGTGTGTGTGTGTGTAAAGTCATCTTGGCATTCACATGATGAAAATGTGTCTTTTATCTAAAGGATGAAGAGGAGCCAAAAGATGAAGACTTCAGTCCTGACGGAGGCTATATTCCTAGAATACTGTTTCTTGGTAACAAAATAAAGTGTTTAGAGTGTTTTTCTCCATTAATGGCATTATTTTAATTACAATATTTGCACTGATTGTTTAATGCATTAGATCTATCTCTTTGAATCAAAATGACATCTGACCCTATACCAGTTTCTAATTTCTTTAGAATATCACACTTATTCCGTCTATAAATGACACAATGTCAATATGCACCAGCGAAGTGTGGAGAGGGATGAGTAATGACTGGTGTGCTGTGGCAGTCACTTTACATATTAACTTTATACCTTTGAAGTTATATAATACACATGACCAAAAGAATTTGAGAAACTCACTCTGATGCTGTTGCTAGTTTAAATACAATGTGATGATTTACCAGAAACCGTCATATGTTCAAGTCCAGGGTGCAGAGTGTGTGAGTGTGTGGGCACGCGTACCTAACACAGATGTTGTTTATTCCCCTTGTAGATCCCAGTGGTAAAGTCCATCCTGAGATTACAAACAAGAATGGGAACCCTAACTATAAGTTTTTCTACAGCAATGCGGATCATGGTATGGGTCAGAACAGAAACTAGTTTTTAACAATGTTTTGTGTTTGCGACTAGAAATGTGTAACTAAAAGCTGCGAGTTCTGCTTTCAAAGTTGGTCGCTGTTAGCTTTGAGCTTTATAGAAAACAGTGTTGTGGATCTCGCTTCCTTTCAGTTTTGTTTTGATTCTACGGGCATAACCAGTCAACAACAACAGCAACGTCATGTATATAATAGCAGAATCCACACCAGTTTACTGCCAAACTAAGTCATTGGAGAAATATCAAAGAGTCACCTCATGAGATTCTGTGGGAATTTTTCTTGTTCTTCTTTTTTTGACCACATACTATGTGATATGTTGAAATTGTTTCGGCTGTTACCTGTCTTAGCATTTAGCATAATATTATTATTATTACTACTTAAATGTTGTATGCAGGGTCGTCATTGGCTTCTCTTAGCCAGCCAAGAGAAATGCAGTGCTTTTTATATGAAGGGGGTAAATGTTAGGGTTACATGTCAATGGTGGCAACTCTTATATCTCTAATCAAGTTAAGAAATAAGTGTAGAGTTGGCCAGTTTAGACTTTTCTCGCTTAATTTGCCAACATTTCAGTTTATAAACACAGAAGCCAGCATCTGTGTTTCCATTTTAGCTAGTTATCTGATCATGTGGGTTTATGCCAGGCACTGATGTCAGCCCTCTAAACACTATCGGTCAGGCCGATCTGCAGCCAGGGGTTAGATACGAATCTCAGGCGATTCTCTCTGTCCATCTCTCATTCTCTCTGTCCATCTCTCATTCTCTCTGTCCATCTCTCCATCTGCCTCTCCCTTGTCCGCAGTCGTCGCCAGCATGAAGGAGGCTCAGGAGAAGCTGACCGGAGATGCTTTCAGACAGGCCCATGCAGCCGACGAGCTCTAGAGACGCGCGGTGGTGCCCCGGGCGGATCAGAGCCAGTACGCTACAACAAACCACCGTTTGCACTGGGGCCTGCCCAAACCTCCACACATGTCAACTTGCCTGGTCCACCATAGCAAAACGGTAACCTCCCAAAATGGGTGAATTTACACTGGATCCACTTTCCTGTTTTAAGGTATTGCAAAGTCTCTCCCTAACCCTGTAACATGATATGAACCAAAGGATATTACATAGCTGTCCATTTGTTAAGGGTGCTATTGGGTTTTGTTTTCCAGCTACTGAAATAGGATATAGTATTTTGGGGATTTGTTCTTTCTTGTACCTTAATCTACAGTACATACAATACAGAGGAGTATGTTCGAATTGCCTTCCTACTGTACTTTACGCAGACACTCGTCAACTTATTGACACAAAGGTACTGAATTCACTTGAGACGACGAAACAGCTATCGCGTGCTTCCAAACTCCATCATGTGCTGCATAATGACAATACAGTGGCCAGCCACATAAAGGCCTTATATACCCCTGATATACCCCCTAGTGTGACTAGTTTAAAAACCAAACAACAACCTGAACTGGGCAATTTTGTATTTCTGACTTTAACAGTCCTAAAATAGTGACATTACTGTAATTAGTATGTTTCTTATATCCTGCCAATTTGTGTATTCTAGTCAGCAGTGGGCTATATAGATTTGCCTCTGGTTTTATAACACTTGAGATTTTTACTACAGAAAATGCCTATAATTTGAAGTGTGAAGGCTCGGTGGACAAGCTGGTGTCATTTAAAAAGGGAATAACCTATGTGGATGCATCGTTGCCATACTGTATTTTTTACATGCATGTATATGACCAAGTATAATTAAAGTTGGCAGTCGGTTAAGGTGATTTAATCTGTGGCTCAAGCCTAAATTTACTTTACCACAGTAACGGCAGCAAGCACACATTAGGCTCAGCTTGTGGTGGGCAATGACACATTTGACGTCTTGTATTACCCTGAATGAAGGCTTTACAGAACGCCAGTCCACCATCAGGTAAAATGGTGATTTTTTTTCACCCCACACCTTCATGTCTCAGTAGGCCTTCGGTAAAATGTTCAGATGTACTGTAGCATAGCAGGTTTGGTTTGAATCATCTTTAAATGTACAGCTGATTTTGAATGTTTGGGCACCTTCGGTCTGTGTGTGCATCCTTTTTTGTAAATGGGAAGTAATAAAGCCTCTGTAGCTACTCAAACATTTTCAGACTAATGTATGTACAAGACCTAGTGCACTTACTGTCTTTTCATAATAAAAAATGAAATCATCAATGGTGGCCTCTGCAAACATGAGGACAACTTCAATGTTAAAGAGCCTTTTTTGTTTTTTAAAGATGAGGTCTCGGATCTTGATAAGCAGAGCTGAGACATGTCCCTAGTGGCAATCAAGAAGCTTTATATATTTTCGGACTCTTCAAACCTTGTGCCAACACTCGGTCACTGGATTCTTCTAAGCAAACGTCGGAAGGTCTAAACGCAACTAATGTCTACATAGCAGGGGGTAGTCAAACAAAGGGCAAAGCATTTTCATGGTTTTTTTTACAGTGTGCAGTGTTATCAGGACAGAGTTGTGGAGGTCAAGGTGAGATCTTGAAGACAAAACCTAGAGAAATGCATATATGCTGATAAAGACGAATCAACCCTCCCCTATCATGTGTCTGCCTAGAAACTGCAGGGGGTTAAATGATAAATAATGATTCTGTAAGATATCCAAACTTTCACAGCCACATTGAAGTCTTTCACTTTGTCTATTTATTTAATTTTGTTATGAACAAGTTGCATTGTTTGATTAGCTACAGATGGTATTGACTGCTTTTGAAATGAAAGAAAATAACTGCTTTGGCCAAGTGGCTTGTTCCATCCAGTGACTGGTTTCAGACAATTTTATACCGCGCGTGTGGTGGAATATAAGCACATGTATTTTAGGATAACAAGCAGTTTGTATTAAAACATTTCACAGCACAGTCGGGGTAGGTGTATATATAAACACAACAAAAAATGTCTATTACAAATAGCTTCATGGATTGGGCTGCTAGTGACATTACTACTAATAAAAAGACCGACAGCAGATGGCGCTCTAACCCAAGTCTTGAGGATTCTTCAAAGTTCGTCTGCAGGATAGCCAAGAGGCCATGCATTTGACCAGTGATCCATAACGGCTTTGTGGCAGTACCGTTTCCACCCAGTGTCTCTAAGGTTTTTCTCTTTACTGATAACTGTTGGCCAGCTCGGAGATCTGTGGTGACATACAAGCTGTAATATTACAAAACACACCAGATACTAAAGACAGTCATAGTCCAGCATCTTGAATTCTGCTTAAAAGGAGAATTTTATTGAACAAATAAATTAAGAGACTGAAAATAAATGTCAATCTATAAAATGACAGTGTACATTATCTATACAAAAAAATCCCTGTAAAATTGTTTTCTAAAATTGTTTTCATGTTTCTAAGCTAAGATAGAGATTTTCACCATAAATATAATAACATAGGCTATGTATTACTAAAGGTAGTCCAGACTTTGTGAACTCCAACCACCCATGATAATAATCTAGACCCCGAAGCAAAATCCCTACAGGCCTTCATGGGACCAAATTCCAAAGAAATTTACTTTTAATCTACGGACATCATCCAAAATACAAATGAAAATCTTGAGCAAAAACAAGCATACAGACAACAGCCTTGCCCATGCTGGTTCCTTCAGTGTCATAGGGTGGGAAAATGCGCCCAGTACTTGGGCACCATGTGGATCCCAACTCATCGATGCTTTGTAAATAACTCATGTTCTGGTCCTGCAGCCAGAAGTGCTTTTCTATGATTTCGTACATAAAACACAAAGTGAATAAATATCTGACCTTGGTACTGATTTTACCACAAACATCAATAAATCAACTCACATTCAGGATACGTTGTGGAAAAAAATTAATACCATAAAGCACAAACGCTACAGTGATTCTTAAAGTCAAATCTGTTACTTAAAAATGCATCATTTCATCCTTCAAAATGCCATCGTATGATGGCTTGGTTAGAATCACAGAGGTTTGCTTCTCTGATCCACAGAAAAGTGCCTCAGTATAGAGGCATAATATGAAAGAGAAGGGTGAGGATGGCCTAAGACCGACCAAACAGGAGATGGATGATGAACACAGAAGCACTGTGGCCAATGCTAACAAGGGACGTAGGTACCCTTAGATATGAGATGTGTCTTTAGATCACAGTGAGAGAAAACGGCAACATTCCTTATTATACACTGTGTGCTGTCTAAAAAGTATCCCAAGATTAATTTAGCTAGCTAAGTTTTTTCAATGTGTGTGTGTTCTTGTAAGCGGAGGTGTGGGATTAAAACCGTCCCTGCTTGGCATCTCCAATGGCCCCCCACACATCAAACACAAATTCGTCAGGGAAGGCGAAGTCTCCGAGAGCCTCGTCCAACGCCATGGCGAACTCGTCCGGGTTCAACTTGTCCCGGCCCACCTCCACCATTGTGGCCGCTGTGGAAGACAGAGGCAGTTTTCAGACGCCGCACCTCCAACCCCCCCACGGAAAACCTCCGTCACGTTATTATGGGCTGTGGTCAGGCACCTAATTCCATGTCACGAATCCCCATGTAGCTCTCGAGAAGGTCATCCACCTTCTTCACCGCCTTCTCCTCAAACGCTGTGGGCTGCAGAAGAAAGGATTCGATCACGATCAGACGCATGACCAAAGCGCCGTCATGCCAGACTGTTCTGCGTATGATGACGGAGACGTCCTCACCATTTCCTCCACGGTAGCCGGGCCCTTGGAGCGCAGTCTCAGAGTCTCGCGCCCAGTGCCCATCTTGTTTTCCCCCGGAGGTCTGCTTCCTTTTGACCGTGGCTCTAGCATCTCTGTGGGACAGTGGGGACAAGCACGTCTCACTTCATACCGTCTCCACAGAGCAGGAAACTTAACTCTAATCTCAATGATGCTGTTATGATGCCGCAAATTCTAACGTTGCTGACACAGCGCGCTCTAAAATTACAGGCAAGCCCAGAGATTGACCATGCATCCTTTGATTCCAAATGTTAAAACTTTAATCTGAAAATGTCCTCAGTGCTTTTCCGTTGCTTATATTTTCTACTGATCAATTGAAAAATCGTTGTAAGTTTGCGGTAGTAGGGAAAGACTCACCGAACGCCTTCATGGGCTCCACCAGCTTGAGGGTGAAGGTCTCGTTTTTGGGCAAATCCTTCAGCATTCGAGCCACTTCGTAGTGCCGTGCCCCCACTATCTTATTCCCGTTAATGCACTCAATGTGGTCTCCCACACAGATCACCTTTACGTTGTCCACCACGCTGCCCTCTTTTATACGCTAAACACACGGAGGTGAGCGTGAGGTTATGAATGAATAGTGGCCATGTACATACGAATCATACATGTACACAACATTTCTAGCTCTGTGATCCAACTATAAATGAAAATTAAATATATTAAGACTGACCCCATGATTGACCCTGTAAACATCAATGTTGGACAAATGAAAATTAGTGATTAGTGATCATTCTGCTCCAGTTCACTCGGAGTCTCAAAATAAGCACACACACAGAAATTATCATGGGCAAAAACACACATGCTAACGAGTTTCTGTTGCTTTACTGTCCTCTACAAGGAGAAATCTGGGTGCACAAAAATGTCTCATACAGGTATTCAGAAAACCTGCCCCTGTAGCACAAGGTTCACAATAAAGTGAGTTTACTTTCCTTGTAACCAACGTTTTCCTGTAAACTTTTCTTTACAATGTTATCAGTTATTTTGCATGAAAGATCAGTCACACCATGACTCTACGCCAGTGAGCAAACCCAAATCTGCCCCGTGCGAAGCCACGCGAGTGTGAAAATCCTAGTGTGAAATCCCATCAACATGCTAAAGAGGAACGCTCGCGTCATCATCACTCCGGAATCATGTCGCGTTTCACCAAGCGGACGGATGTTTAAGCCAGTGTTTTCCACGAACCGTCACCCGTTAGGACAGGTATCGCACGCCGTCGCATCCAGCATCCGACGTGTGCTCTTGTGAGCGTTTCAGCGCCGTCACGTGGAGCTAGAGAAGAAGGTCAGTGCCTTGTACCCGGAGCTACGTACCTTTATGAAGGCGCAGCCAGAGCCGTTGTCTGTGATGGTGAGGCCTAGGGCGTCCTCCGCCTTGAACACCTCCACCTCCTTTTTGATCCCTTTAACGTGTGCGAAGATGAAGTCTTCCAGGCCTATCTGCCCTCCCAGGAGTTTTTCCATGTCAATTTTGTGGGTGTTCAGGGTGCAAAACAAGATCTGCCAGAAACAGTGACGGGGAATATTCATACGTATCAGTACATACGATACAAGTACCTGTTTGCTATCTACTATTGAAAGTAGATAGTGTAGTACTTGTGAAATTCTACACAGCCTCTATGCGACTTGTGAAACGAATTACGTTTGCTTTAATCATCATGTGTAACTGGGACGTTGCAACGTAAATGAAGATGTAGAAAATGATCCATGCACTAAAAAGGGAACGAGCAGTAGGGAAAATATGTGATTTGTTTATATAGAAATGGACGGCTGTATGCACACGTGAGAGCACGTGAGCATCTGGTGAACAAATCAAACACTCCTGTTTTGTTCCAGGCCTTAATGGTGCAGTCAAATAGAACGCTGCCAAACACGCTTTCTAACCTATCTTAACATTTCTATCTTAACATCAACAGGTAAAATGCATGGCCGGTTAGTTTCGAAGATAAAATGACCTTGTAAACTATGCCAATCACCCTCAAATTTGGCATCAACTCATGCAGCGTGACACCCTGGCTTTGGGGTGTAACAAGATACCTGGCAACCCGATAGATTTGTTGTCAGATTTAAGGGCACCACCGAGGGTCTGCGGTGGTGAAAACCAGGGGAGGGAACGTTCTGTCATTTCCTCCTGCTCTGCTCAGGTTGGCAACACGGATTTCCATTAATATATACACAACACATCCCGCGCGAACAAAGCATGCCATGTTTCAAAGGGTAATTTGGCTCATTTTCAGCAACTGATCCCATGTTCCATTCCATTGTTGATAACACTCCTTATGACACCGTCCAGAGTTGGTCTGTCTGACCTTTGAACACAGACAGGGAATTTGTGGTCATAAAAAAATGTAAAAAAAAAAAAATAATTTATATTATATATATAAGAAAAAGAATGTGTATTGGACTGTAAAAGTTAACCAGGGTGACCTTTGGCAGCACAGGGCCAAACAAACCTGGCCTGTTTTCTGTGTACTGCTGGCTCTGTGGATGGACACACACACACACACACACACACACACACACACACACACACACACACACACACGTGTTGCCCCTGGTAACCAGAGAGTATAAAAAGACCTGGATTAAGAGGGAGCGTGATTAGGGTAGGGGTTTGGTGAGGAGGGGGACTTAAGTGTAGAAGGCTTTGCCTGCTCATGTAAGTCTGAGGGGTGGAAAAAAAAAAACACAAAACGTTACGTCCTGTGGGAGGATTCACAGACATCTGCACCACCGTTGCCACGTCTTCACCACCGTTGCTACGGCTGACATCACGCCACCTCTCACGAGCACGTTATCGAACACACAGGATGTTCCATTGCAGTTACGCTCTACGGTGCTGACGCACCACCCGTGATGGGAGCCCGTTTAGGCCCAGAAGCGCCACACTCCGACACCTCCCGCCCGTCGGGGCGAACGCTCAGTCTGTCCCCATCTTAGGGGATCTATGGACTCCCAACAAGTGGATCAGATCATTCGTGTTTGGCAGAATGGATCAGAACGGATTTTTTTTTTTTTTTTACATAAAATTTACAATAACGAAACAAACAAACATGTACCATTACTTGGTGAATCATGTCTGGAAAAATTATTCACTACTCTACAAATAGAACAGGTCAGACGGGGGATGAAAAGGCTTAATAACAACAGTTTTTGTTCTAATTAGACTGGGCTTGTTTAGCTGGCAGTGGACCAGGTACTATTCTGGGACACGGTCCCAGCGTTCTACATGACTAACTGAGAATGGAGCACGAGAGCTTCAGGAGTGACCACAGCCTCACAGCAGACAGGGAAGGCAACGCCAAACAAGGCTGGTGTTCACGGCCGCTTTGAAACTTTGGAGATTAACCTAGTTAGGCATGTTAAATGCTGACGCTGACATTGTCAAATCAACAGTGCTGAACAGTAAAGTAGGAAAGTTCACACGGGGAGTTTCAGTGATGGATCATTCTGTAAAATGACTGACGAGAGGTTTATAAAATGACTCGTGTCAGTCATTGTTGAGTTAAAACGGCCAGAAACATTTATCAGCAGTAATTCATAAGTAATGATTAGCCTGGTAAAGATGGACCTACTGATGGGATCAAACTCGCACTGAGCCCAAAATTACTGAAAATGTCTCAGAAGTGAATGTTTCAGTACTGCCGTTCATTTTTACCTGACCTTTCAGACGCCTATGACTGCTATCTCGATATACCACGCACACTCACAGATTAAACCATTCAGAGGCTTTGATGCTGCACCACAAAATTCCTTCATGCTTATGGCATCGCATACTCAGGCCGCCGTTAAAAAGCACGCATCAAAAGAGAAGAACCGAACCCCCTCGAAGACGCCAAACCCATTTGAACCCGCTTGTGCTGGAAGGTGGCTAAACGTCACAACTAGGGCCTGGAAACCTGTTGGGGTTGGGGCAAAACCTGAGGCACAGTACGTGTTTGAACACATTCCACTCAGCTAATGAAAGAGTGAGCGTGAACACTTGCGGTGTGGTAAATTATTTCTCCAATATTAACCTTGAGACGGACTGCCTCTGTGATCAGGGCTAGAGAGATATTTCTCCTGTGTCCAATCATACAAGCCATTATGATTACTGAGAAGCAATAATAATAAAAAAAAACACCCCAGCCTACCAAGGCATATTCTAAAACTGTCTGCAAAGTGTGTGTGTGTGTGTGTGGAGGATGAATACTTACACATTTTATATTTAAAGCTTACACTACGTGGGCACAGTGACCATGATATTTTAACAGCAACTCTGGTTGCTGCTTGCTGATTAATTCTCAGTAGGGCTGAGGCCTTGTTGATGGGAAGTTGGGATATGCTATAATGAAATGTTACATACAATGAACCAGTGAGAGGAAAGAGCTCAGTCAAATGTATATCGTGGCTTTAACACATTCAAAGTGCAGATGGAAGAATTTTCTGGGATTCTGACCAGGATTGATCACGGTTTATGCAGCGAGCAATCAATGGTTGGTTGTATGTTTATGGTACAAAGATAATATTTACATGAATAAGGTTTGTTGGACCCTAAAAATTCCACAATATGCTTATTGCTGCTTCGAATGCAAATCTATGAAAATCCTTCAGCACTTTTAAAGATCTTTAAATTGTTGACTTCTTGTTTAAATCTATATCATACTAGAAATCTCAACAATGTTCCACAATCCCAAAATCCCCGACTTCAGTGATCCCGATTGACTAATTATGACTGACTAATTCTGATGCAAGAAAATGAGATCAAAATCTTTTTTAAGACCACAACATTAATTGTATCACAGTGGCTGAAGACTTTTTAAAAAATTTAAAGGAAAAAAAAAAGAAAAATGAAATCACTACTATTAAACTCCATAGTGGTAAAACAGTTGGGTCTCTAGAGGCAAACAGCATGTCTCCAGGGTTTTGCAACTTCCATTAACATTTTATCAGCAAGATCCACTCAGGAGACCTGCATGCTGCCCCACCCACCCACTCCACATTACCTAGAGATTGTCTAATCACCAGAAACAAGAATGACAACTTCATCAAGTACCTCCATAGAATAGTTGATAGATAGTGGAATGGGAAGAATAAGACCACAGCCATAAACACATGTAGCCCATCGCCCAGCAGACACAAACTGGCCAAAGAGGTGGATAAGCACCCTTGTCAAGATGAGAAGACTTTTCACAACACCTGAGGCACTCCGCCCAAGACCCAACATCCAAAAGCCCTCCCAGCAATGTACCACTGATCACTAGCAGGTACCTGGTGTAAGGATGGATGGATGGATGGATATGGCAGGACTGAGGGACAACACAAAGTCAACCAACCAAGTGGCAGAGACCACAAGGGACACCTTCAAGTCCATGTTGGAGGAACCACAGAGGACGGCGGAGAACAGGTTCTGGTGGGACGTCCAAATCGAAACAGATGAACAAGTAGTGGCAAACCAACCGGATGTTGTGACAGTTGCAAACAACAACTGTAAAGGCATCGAAACAAGGAATACGAAAAGAAATACGAAAATGTTACTTCCTCCAAGAAGTCAGAATGTGGAAGATGAACACCAAGGTTGTCCCATTGGTGATATGACCAGCTGGGGTTGTGACCCCCAAGTTGGAGAAGTGGTTACAAGACTCCTGGGATGACATCGGTCTCAGTCCAAAGTAGTGCAGTGCCAGGAATAGCAAAAATATTGTACTGCACCCTCCAAGGACATTTAGAGCATTTATTTTCAGAAAATGACAACTGGTCATACATGTAGATGATTTAAAAAATTGGAGTGGTCTCATTTTTGTCTAGAACTGTGTATGTATATATACACACACACACACCACCATTATTTCACTGTGTTCTGCTGAAATGTTCAGCAAAATGTTGAACATGTTGAAATGGAAAAAAATGTTCAGCAAGCAGCTAAGACGTATTCAAACTCTAAACAAATGAGACCCTTGGCTGGATGAATAGTGATAGATACCACACAACCTGCGGTCACACAGCCAAACACGTGCCTTTATGTTTCACCATCAGCGATGGTGACAATAAACAGACTTTGTCCAATGTTGTAAAGCCAGATTATGGTTGGCATCTTCCTCTACCAACATTTAGTGCGTGCTGAGAAGAGGTAATGATCTAGGAGTAGATGTGAAGAACGGCCCTCAAAGCAGTGGACAAAAAAAACTTCAATTTCTCATGTTCTTTCTGCATAGAGTTTAACAAAGGTAGCGGTTGTCATGGAGGCTTTAAAATTAAAAACAAAATCTGTATCTACCTACATGTAGGATCTATTACGGTATTCATTCATTTCTTTTTAGCCATTAGACACAACCAATACTAAACAGTAATACGAGCATTTTCTTCGTCTAGCACATAAAGTGATGCTGTGAGGAACACCAGCCAGACTCCAATCTTTTGATCACAGCTTACAGTGGAACTACGCTGTTACATTTCATCAAGCATACCAATGTGTTATCTACATCAGCAAAAGAGAATTGATATGGTATGAAGAAACAATGACACAATGCTTTCAACACTGCTAAACTTGGTTTTAAATCAGTATATGAATTCTAAGGGCTTGGAAGAAATATAAACTTCCTCACATCTAACAGAGCAGCAGTAGAGCAAGCTCACAGATAGCTGACCCTAAGCATCTTATCAGCACGGACTTCGGGCAGTTTCAACTGTACAGGACGTGAGGGACTTCCTCCAAGGATCTGTTTGGCCCATGCCCACCCAAAACCCACCACTTATCATTCCTCAAAGCCTACTTACCCCCTGTATGGCACTTGACAGGTTCAGAAGCACTTCCAAACCAAGGGCCCATCAGGGACACAACAAACTTGCCACACATTTAGTAGGGCATTAAAGTGAAGTTGTACGTTGTATATCCGCTGTGTATAATAAATACCCAACAGGTACTATGTCACTCTTATGTGACCAGCAAACTCTCGACACCGCACACCCAGCGATATCAGTCAGACCGGTTCTGAGCTCGCCAACCGTCTGAGCTCGTGTTCAGAGGCCATGTCACAAATAATGAACAGCTCAAATTCTCTTGTTTGATTACTTATTTTCCTTGTGTGCTCGTGATTTGAGTGGAAGATCACAATAGTAACCTAGCCTATATGGTACCTGTTTACACGGATATCAACATTATTTAGCATATAACACAATCTCCTTCCTGGGAGTTCAAAACGAATTAAACCCATAGTATTTTCATTCCGGTGGATACACTTAAAATAGATTTATAGATAATGCAGGCCTACTTTCTTTACATACCTTACAGAATAAATGAATTGCAAGAACTCGAGCCCTGTCGGAGTCCACACCTTTATTGAATCTTAAACTACAACCAAACCCTGGAAATTCACTTCCTACTACTCTTGCTTTGCGCAATAAGCCTAGACTGGCCACTTGCTGTTTTTTGTCAAATTAAACATTTCTTGTTTCTGTTTTTGAAACATTATTATTATTATTTTTTTACCTCGGATGAACTTAAATTGAAGGCTTCCGCTATTTTCGTGTACAATTCCTTGACGTTTGAGAATCCCTCGATCCTGCCGGTGGGACTACCGTGGGCAAGCTGGGTATGAAAGACGAGTTTGGGTCGTAGGTTAGCAGGTGGAGGCGGTAGTCCGCCGCCGTTCACAGCGGACTTGCTGGCACTCCCAGCCGCATGTCCACCAACCTCCTCGTTCTCCACCAGACTGGTGCTGTCTTTCGACTTGTTTTTCTTTTTCCTCAGTCCCAAAGGCATGGCTCCTTCAGAAGATCCGTGAGGTGTCGAGCGCCTAGAGCATTTGAAAGAACGACCTGTTGCAAAGATTTCTTTCCTTTAGTCTCTTGGCGTTTCCTTTCTTCGAAAATGTCCCAGAGTCGATTATAGAACTGGAGAGCTTTGTATTCGACAGGTAAATATGAGATGCCGTAGTCGTCCCCCAATGGACTATAAACTCCCTAGACTGTCCGTGCGCACACAATGGTAAGAGTGTTTCACAGCGCGAGTAACGCATGCGCAGTGCGCACACGGGAGTCCTGAAACCACGTCACTCTCAAACTCATTTACCTGCGTCAGGTATTGATGTTTTTAACACATCATAAAACACAAATGTGGGTAGTTAGAGAGGCATGTATTGTAGTAAGACATACTATAAAATAAAATACTTTCCAGTCCAGTGAAAGTTCTTTAGTTACAAAATAAGTGTACTTATAAGTAATCTTATAAGTAAATAAGATTACTTTTTATCCTAAACATAATAACTGTAAAAATGAATGACCACCACATTCACGTTCACGTCTGTTGTCAATTCATTGCGATCTCTGGCTGTTTTGCGAGTCTTCTTGTCCTGCCCACATATAGCTATATAACAATAACAAATGTGCCTTATTATTGTATGTATTTCCTTTTCTATGTAAATGATCACAGTATATCCAAATAATTATAAATCGGACACTTTAGGTTTTTTATTTATAATTATTTAGACATTTCGCTGGCAGCTGGAAATGGCAATAGAATTATTGCACGCTAATGTGCAATTAAACATGTGGCGCCCCCTAGTGGATCATCAACGAAAACATTCAAAACCTGAAGCTTTTGAACGTGAATCTCCCACGTCACACCAAAGCTCCGAGCCCTCTCTACACAGAAGTCCATTCATGGCATCCAAAATGGACACCTGTGGTTCCTGGTTTTCTGCTAGGTATTGGACATCTTTATGACGTACATACTTAGTCCAATATTTTGTAATGGCACTAAGGAATATAAGTACATTTTAAAATATAAAAGGACTATAAACAGACTATAGACAGTGAAGGTTTTTCCTGTTTTTCTCCTTCATAGGAGAATCAGGAGTTTGTAGCTGTTGCCTCTAAAACTCTGCAGTGAAACATAAAGTTTCATAATTTACCAAGTTTCACAATTTAGAATTATAAAGAATCTCAGCTGTAATTCTACTCATTATGGTAATTGAAACATTATTTAGTGAGTTCATTTGAATAAGAAAAGGGCTGCAGTATAAAAAGTGATAAACATGCTGCCCTAAACTGTAGAAAATAAGCCTAGTACAAGAACACATGTGACTATTTGTGCCCAAAAATTCCTGACCAAACCGCACAATTCAAGAAAAGAATGAGGAAAATTCAGCCACTTTGAAAAGGAATCAAATATAATATTTACTTTCAGACAATACGAATATTTATATGAATATGAATATTGCACTTGCACTTTTATGACCTTATTACAGCATGCAACATGTTTTTAAAAAAGCAAAGCAAAAGGAATAAAACAAAATACAGTTTAAAAATAGAAATTGCACATTCTTTATGGGGATATAGTGGTGATTTGTCAGCACTGTCGTCCCATTGGTGGGTGGGGGGTTGTTAATGATTGGATAATAATGCCACATCAGCCTGCCCACTTCCTCCTATGACGTGGGCAGGTGTCGTTTCAGGACATCCTTGGCAGTGGACGGCAGACTCTCCGGAAAGGTGACATCAAATTCCACTATGAGGTCGCCCCTTTGCTCAGGGTTCTTAGGGAAGGGCAGTCCCTGTCCGGCGATGGTCTTCCTCATGCCGGGTTTGATGACGTCAGTGATCTTCATGTTGCATGTATTTCCATCTATTGTCGACACAGTAACCGAGCAACCGCACAAAGACTAGGAGAAAAAAAATTACAGGGAAAAAATTAGCCATCAACCTCGAGTTGGCAAATAATGAGTTCTGCTCATGCCGGCCTGACACTGCGTTACCAGAACCTCTCACTGCATGAATACATAATGTTTATGCAAATTCATATTATTGTTTTTGCATAATACAATCGATTCACAATCATATTTAGATACATGGTTTAATCTATTTCATTCCTGTTGTGTCGTAAAAAACATTCCATAGAGATATTAGATAATATTGTTAACTTTATCTGCGAATTGAAATGTGCTTCACCTGTTCTTTCCATTTTTGCAAAAATCATCTTAAAACGCTTTTTACTGGCTTATACCTCAGACTGATTCTGCCATACAAGGAGCTACTCCTAAGCCAAGAACAGTTTATGTGGGCGCGCTTGTCTTTTGGCGCTGAACTCCTGTATGTCTCTGCCCGTGGTTTAGGTATTGCGTAAGCGCCACCCTGGCTACATGGAGACGGGCCAGTACTGCTTTACTATACAAGTCAATTCAGACTAGCCAGAAAGCCCAGGACATCAGTTTTACATCTATTTACCCAAAAACACATTCAACAGAATATTGTAAAGCTACCCTGCTTTGGCCCAGATTGTTCTAATGTCATACTCAAACTCCACTGCTGTAATAAATGTTATTCATCGTGCGCCAAACGCGCATCCATACCGTCCAGTATCTGAGAGGCTCCTGAATGGAGCAGTTTTGGGACAGTTAATCCGTACCTGACGGAGACTGACGCGGACAGGATACACGATGTCCGAGGCCTCTCGTCGAAAGTGGGCGTGAGGCTTGTCCTTGATCACGAACACGATGTCCGCGGGAATGGTACCAGGCGACTCGTCACCTTCGCGTGGAAATGTGATTTTGGTTCCCTCCTTCCATCCACGTTTTATCTCTATGGTGAGAATTTTGTCCTCTGTCCTCATGGTCCGTCCGTCCGGGTTCAGGCGCTTGCGGGAGATCTTCATGCGCTTGGTGCACCCGTGGAAGACCTCCTCCAGCGACACGCGCAGCTCGTGGTGGATCGCCGGGTCTTGCTTTCTCCGAGGTTGCCCCCCGACACCCACGTGGCGATCGCGAGGGAATCCGTTTATGTTAAAACTCGTGAAAGACCCAAATGGATCACTGCCGTCCACTTCCATGTCGTCATCTCTCCCGTTGACTTTCCGACCGAAAAATATTTCGAAAGGGTTGGTGCCTCCAAAGAAGGTGGCGAAGGTCGCGTGAGGATCTCCATGGAAGGTGTAGGTGAAGTTGCTCCCCTGTCCGTCTGTGGGCCCTCCTCCTCCTTTCAAACCTGAGCAACACAATATTGCATTACTACATGCATTACTACATTAGACCTGTGTTTGGAATAAGACCAGTCTAAATCTATAGAATCATGCATTAGGATCAATATAACCTACAGCTCTACACAGGTGTCTAATGCGTTTTGAGACAGAAGTTCGCTTGTCTCTAGGCCTGTTTCTTTAAGAACTTGCTGTACCGTTGCACACATCAAACCTTATAAAACCCTCTCGAGAACGCCATGTATTAAAGGACATGGCAATCCCAGCTTAAAACGCCTATATTATTGTGCAGAACGTTATATGATATTACACTGATCCCCCAGAAATCTATTAATTAAATCAGAAATAAATCATAATCGAACAGCATAACATATTTAATAGAGACAGCCCATTATAAAGCGTGTAGTAACTGCTATAGGTGCAGACCACTTGATTTCCCATTACAGTAACGCAGTATCATGACTATTGGGCTGTAGCTCTCCTTTAATTCAGCTAAATGACTTTTGACTCAGATGGCCAAACACGCAACCATGGCCGAGTGTGTTATGGCGACGATTTTACTCCAATATGATTCATTATACGTTAGATTAAAGGATCTGAGGTATTCGTTGACGTTACATTAAAACCGGCAATATTGCAACACAAAATATCCCTGAAATCAGTGTATCAGTCAATACATTGGATATAATTAATGGCAAATTTGCAATTTTCTCCCTTCCAATCTGCAGATAATGAATGATGAGATCATACCTTCCTCTCCATATTGGTCATATATTTCTCGTTTCTTTGGGTCACTAAGAACTTCGTACGCTTCGGCAACCTCCTTGAATTTTTCCCCTGCATTGGGCGCCTTGTTTTTGTCGGGGTGCCATTTTAGAGCCTGTTTTCTGTATGCCTTTTTAATGTCCTCTTCTGCCGCTCCTTTTGAAATGCCCAGGATTTTATAATAATCTTTTCCCATTTCCACTTATGCGGCCCCGTAGCGGATAGTGGCCGTTGTCGACGATGCTGTCAGTGGGATCCGACACCGGTCTGTGCTGCGGATGTGCTGTTCGGTTCTTGGTCTTGAATGTGTGTCACAGTACAATAATAACGGCACGACGCCGAGAGCGACGCTGCTGTTTGTTTAGAGGCGTTTACTCGGTGCTGTGGGTCTGGTACCGTGGATCTGGTACCGCGCTCCCTCCCTATACCCTCTTTAAATAGCCATCCCGCCCCCCTCCAACCAGTGCCTGGCGCTGGTATCTGGGCTCCTTCTAGAAACGTTGTTCACGTCATTTCCTATATTCAGATGAGTCTAAATTAAACCACACAAGTCATGGGATTTGATGGACAGAAACACATTATTGAGAAGTAACTAAAGGGACGTGTTTTAAGTGGTTTACACTTCAGCACGTACAATGAGATCTGACATGCACATTTGTGATACTGTAGACTACATTTATACAAGTGTTACCTATTAAAGTGTTACCTGTGGATACAAGTGTTACCTATTAAAGTGTTACCTGTGGATACGAGTGTTACTAAAGTGTCACCTGTGGATACAAGTGTTACCTGTTAGCCTAGATATTTCGACAACGTGGCACCTATTTGTTGCTTTTTGAGAAAGACTGAATAGTTTTTTGTGTGTGTTTTCTTGGATATGGTAACCACACTCAAGATTTCCATGCGAGCAGGTTAGAAGTATTTGGAACTGTTTGGCTTTAGGTCTGCATTTAGCAAGAGTTATAGTAGCTCTGCAGCCTAACTATCAACTCCAGTCAGCAAATGTTTATTCTGACTTGAGACCTTTCTCACCTGAAATACCAACAACCATTATTTAGGAAATTAGACATAAACACTAATATTTCTAGTGCTGCATGTCACAATGGCTAAAAAGATTGCCCCAAAACTATACAGTTAGCCAACATCTTTGAGCACTTTGGCACGGTAGTGGAGCCTCTGGATTGGCCTGTAACAGCTCGTCCAAACACAAGGGTGCCGGTGTCAGTTCGCCCTCTGGCTCGTTGGCTCCGTCAGAGCGCAGGGCCCAAAGCTGCCACACATGCAGACGACTACGGCTCATTCCCTATAAATAGCTTAGTCAGGTCTGTGATATTAAAAGACAGAACTCTATATCCCCCAAATCTTGTAAGATATGCTAATAAAAATGGTTGTCTAACACACAATATGCCTATAAAACGTACTTTAAATAGATCATTCAAATTCATATGTATTTTTTTGTTTTCTTTGGTACGTGTTATCAGCGAGCAGCTTAACAGAAGTGATAAAGTCAGAGACTCCGGGTCCAGGGACCCAATGAGCAAGTCAACGTGAGGGTGACGAGGAAAAACAGAGAGGAATATGAGCAGAACCCATCATCTTCTTCACGACATCAGATGGAAGAAAAATACCACACGATGTATAAAGCATAATGCTTTTGCTTTCAACTTTAACTTGTACTCAGTACTATTTAAAGTCCACACAGTGAACACTAGGTACTCAGATTCAGTGAGAAACAATTAGTCTCGGTACTATTTAAAGTCCACACAGTGAACACCTAAATGCTAGCAGTACTGGCAGAAGAGGCAAGAGTGGGTGTTGGAAAGAAAGTTAGTTCACTATGAATTAAACATGTAATATGCAAACGTTGTTGTTAATCTCCAACGTTATTTACAAGTCCTGGTGTGTTGCTTTTAGGAATTAAATCTGATTAGGTACTACGATTCTGCGTACTCACATGCTCTTGTCTTTTCCCAATTACTGTCTGATGTCACCTGCATTTGGGCTCATTTTGACCCAATACGCCGCTGGGTCTCATAGTGCCACCTGCTGTTCAAACCTGGAACGACAGCGTGTCAACTGGAGCGAACAGTCCGAGCATCCGTGCAGGCAGGTCGGACGCAGAGGAGGAATTCACATGACTCAGCGATACTCGCGGAGGCATAAATACAGTCAGGATACTTCAGAAACACCACGCATTTGCACACAATAGTACATTTACGTTATCCTATCGATGTTGACCTCTCGAAATGGATCAGTTCCGTTGCTTGTTTGATAAACTAGACAAAAATAAGGACGGGTTTATATCAGTTGAAGAATTGCATGATGAGATGAGAAGGGTTGGTGTTGTATCTGTTGATGAAAAGGCTCAGGTAAAATGTCCTTTTGCTATATCGACGTCATTACAATAGCCGAACCAAATGACGTAATTTGTTGCATGATATATTTTTTTCGTACAGATCATCATGACAAAATTTGATCGTAATTACGACGGACGCCTTGATTATCAGGAGTTTCTCAGCTACATGATGGACAGGGAGAAGAAGTGGAAAATAGACTTCCATGCCCTTGACAAGAATAAATGCGGTGAGTCCTCTTTGATAGTCTGTATTTAGACGACGTTTACGCTGCTGTGGCAATCTTTCCGTATGACCTGAATCAATAAATAACATCGGTATATTATTTTATGCACTGACTGGAAAATCTATATGAACAATTCACAGAAATCGCCTGCATCATAAAATGAAAAAAAAAAAACAGTCCAGCTACATATTGGGCCTACAAAGCCAATTCAGTGTAGTTCAGTTACATATGGGGGCTACAATATCTAAACACATTTTTTGGAAATAATCATAATGGATCATTTCCTCACACATAAAATAAGCCATTTGCTTTTAACCAGGCACAAAACAATAGGCCCAAAGTGTGCATCCAGTTATACAGTATGCATGCATTTAACCTTTTATTTATATGTATGCAATGCTTCAGTGGGTTTCATAAATGTTTTGTTTAATCTAACGTATTCTCTGACTAGGATCCATTGACCAGGAGGATATCATAAATTTGTTCATGGAATTAGGCGTGGCCATATCTAAGCCCAACGCACAGAGAATAATCCAGATGTAAGCACCTGCTCTACCTTTATTCACACCACGATTTCAGATCGTAGGAAATCTCAGTTTCAGTAGAAACCTCATGGACATCACTGCACATTTCATGTGCTTCATGGATACTGATATAACTGCCACTCCACACCTGCTCCCCCCAAGACAAGTATTATCAGCACAATGGACAAACCAGACATAATGCGGTAAAAGATGCAACAATCGCAAAACACATTTCACACTTCATCACTTAGTGCCAAATCACGCGTGTGTAAATCATGGAAGTGTCGGATTATCCAGGCGTGTGCGTGACTCCCATATGTCCGTATGCTGTTAGGATGGATCAGGACAGCTCCATGACCGTGGAGTGGGCAGAGTTCTTGCACCATGTTGTGATCAACCCGGTCGAGAGCATCGGAGAGCTGGTGTCATCTTGGAAGCATAACCTGGTGAGCACAGATGTGGCTGAGACGCGAGTCCTGCTTCCTACGTTCTTGCGTATTTCGGCCAATCGTTCCCAAGACCTGAACTACGAACCCCAGCATCGCAGGTCATGACCTCATGGCAGGTGTGGGTTCAGGGGGGTCGTTTCAGCGCATTCCCACAGCGTGCCCTCGATCTCCTGCGCGTAGGTGTTCGACGTGGGAGAGAGCCGCGGCGTGGCAATAGCGATGGCGCGAGACGAGACGGACGGGTCAGCACGGGGGAACTTTTTCCTGGCCGCCAGCGTGGCTGATGCCATTTCTAGAACTGTGACTGCGCCAATCGACCGCTTAAAGACTCAGCTGCAGGTATTGTAATGGCAATTAGATTTAGGGTCTTTTTTTCTCCCCTCCGCCCAGCTCTGACTCACACACCAGCCGCCTGAACCCACACGCGAGTCATGTGCCTGTCAGGTTGTACAGTCTGTTGTCTGTCCTTTAAATAGGCAGGACACAGCGTGTTGAATATAACATTTTCCATTGGTGAAGAAAAGTCTGAAATTCTGCCTTCTTTAGGTGTACGGATCCAAAGCCATATCTATGGGTTTGCGAGACTTAAAAACAGGAGGAGTGAGGTCCATGTGGCAAGGAAATGCGGTCAATGTGCTTAAAGGGACTCCACAGTCAACACTTCAGTGTTTCCTTTACGCCCAGGTGTGTATCCCCCTCCCCCACCCCTGATTGACACCCTTCCCCACCACTTATAAACTGTTCTGTGTTGTCACACAGATGAGGAAGCAGACGCTGGGTGGGAGGGACTATCTGTCCATCGAGCAGCGGTTTGGACTAGGCTGTGTCTCTGGGGCTGTAGCACATGCTATTTTCTACCCCCTAGAGGTATCACAGAGACATGAAAGGTCTGAATACGCCACTGGCCCTTTACATGTGTGTAAAGTGTGTCTGTGTCTTTACATGTGTGTAAAGTGTGTCTGTGTCTTTACATATGTGTAAAGTGTTTTTTTTATCTCATCATTTATTATAGTAGCACACAAATACTTTATAGGCCGTCGATCTTTTCGTCTTATTCTGAGTCAAAAGGAAAGCTGAAGGCCACAATGGTGCATTGTGGGTGGTAGATGTCACATCAGGACTTGATCCCGAACCCCAGCAGTATGGCTCACGCCAGTGTCTTTACTGAGAAAGCCGTCTAAACCTCTGTACGCTCACGTTTTCTCTCTTCTAACGTGCAGTGACGTGAGCGTGGCCGTGGCGGCCTTACGCGATCTCTCTCTATAGTGACCGGCTTTTCTCACTTTTCTTAGGCGTGCTTTAGTTTTGACTGTGGCAGTATTAGAACAGGTCAGTGAGAGAAGGGGCTTGTGGGTATTGCTGGCGGTATGGATGCTGATTGGTCATAGGTGCTGAAGGTGAGGCTGAACCTGCAGCAGACCGGTGCCCCTAACGGCCTTCTGGGATGCGCCCGAACCATTTACCACAACGAGTCGCCGTGGGCTTTCTACCGAGGCTTCAAACCCAGTCTGCTCTGCATGATCCCCTATGCCGGCGTGGAGTGTGCGGTTCATCAGGTAAAAGGAGCCATTTGGGACCAGATTCAGCAAACCCCGGGCAGTATTATGCATCGGCTGACCTGATTATTAAATGCAAAAATATAATTTTTTTATTTTTCCATAAAAATAGTACATATTAATTTTGATTGTTACATGATCTCTGTTCTGAATGAGAGAAGTGTTCAGAATTTTAGTCCTTATAATAAAAAGAGCATTTTGTTGAACCTGTGGACACAAGAAAAATCCAAGATAATCAGACATTTAAAGATAAACCAACATTTTTAAACGTTTTGAAAGAGCTCACTTTTTAACGTTTCCAAGATGTAAAATGTCCAAATTTACAAAACATTGTCAGTCACGTTAAAATCTTGTTTAGAGAACGCACGCTCTTTTGACGGGCATCTGGTGTTGGGGGGTGTGTTTAGTCAAGTCTTCCCTCTTGCGTCCCTTGGCAGTCGGTGATGAGCTGGGTGAGACGAGACCCTGCCAACTGCAGCGAGGCCAAGCTGCTGCTCTTCAGCTTCCTGGCGTTTGCGTGCGGGCAGGCGAGCAGCTACCCGCTGGCCGTCATCAGGACCCAGCAGCAAGCGCTAGGTGCTGGTTCAAGTACACTGGGGTGATGCAAACAAAATGACCACCTTATCATTATGATAATATATTCATTCAAATCATTTAAATATTAATGAATATTCATTATTTGGGGGGGGGGGGGGTATGCAAGTGAATTCAGGCAGCCCTCTGAGGGCACCGTTTTTGTATTCTGGGTCTTTTGGTAACCAGCCTGAGCCATTATGGGCATGGTGCGATACAATAACAGACGGTCCAGAATTAAATCCCTGATTCAGAGACATTGAATAAAATGGTAATGGAAAAACTAGTGGAGCAAGGTGATTGGTGTGGTCACTGAGTGATTAACATATGTAGTCAGTGCTTCGGTAAGTTACAAAAGATATTTATATTTTTAACTTTCAGCTATCACGGCAGGCTCGCAGACACCCTGTGGCATCTTCCCAGGACTCCTGGGTATCTACGAACAGCAGGGGCTCCGGGGTTTCTACAGCGGCATGGGGGCCAGTTTCATCAGGGCCGTGCCTTGTGCTCTTCTCAACTACACCCTCATCTCCAAACTGGAAACATGGCTGTCCGCACGTCTGTGATGTGAAATAAACATCTGTGTGCGCTAACGTGTGGTGTGTGTGTGTTTCAGTAGTCTTTGTGTGTTGCTTTTGATTTACACTGATTTACACAAGAAGCCAGATCATTCCACTGTGTAATCTGTAGTGGTTGACAAATGTGTTGTCAAAAGTGTAAACTTATTATTGCTCGGGTATTCACATTTAAAGATCATACATTCACATTATATTATACACTATGTATTCTCACATTAATTGTTCTGGTATAGGGAAGGGAACATTTGGTATTAGCAATGCGGTGATGACAATAAAAGGCAACATTTGCATAAATGCATAAATTATAATATTAGATATTATATCTTTAGGGGTGGAAAGTACTGATTTATTTATGTTTTTTGTATGAAGATAGCGCACTGTGTTTTGGTTTGATTTTGTCAATGTGATGTTTAGCCGTGTCAGTAGTATGTATTTTATAAAGGTACCACTAGGGGGCGCCGTGTACGCGCCACCTCGACACAAGACACACGACGACGTGGCTCGTGTGACGTATACACATCTTCCGCTTTCCCAACATGGCGTCGCAGCAGGGAGAGGTTGACGAGTTGTTCGATGTTAAAAATGCATTTTACATCGGTAGCTATCAACACTGTATTAACGAAGCGCAGAAAGTGAAGGTAAATGTTCATGCTTTTTGGAAATGACAAGAGGATAACGTTATGGGAAAGCGGTTCTGTTATTCATTTAGCTAAATAACAGCTGCTTTGGTAACATTTTTAAGATGGACAACAACTGACAGGCTCGACTGGCCTGCTAGCACAGCTACATAACTACAGTGATGTGATGTCTTTTACTGAACACAAATCACGGGTTTGGGTAGATTAAGTCGTGTAAAGGTAAAGATGTAACTGCAGCATTACGAATCATGGGCCTTGTTATTTATCTAGCTAGGTTGGTTAGCTGGTTAAGTTTTAGCTGTCCTAGTCCTGTCTGTCATTGCACTGTGCCTCAGTTAATTCAGCTCACACTGTAAATTAATGTTCTGTCATTTAAACCTAATGATCAACTGTCATTAACACTTGATATTACAGACATCAGGAGCAGATAAAGAGCTGGAGAGGGACCTGTTCCTGTACAGGGCGTACATTGCTCAAGTAAGTTTCATCTGCGGTTGTGTCCGGATGAGCCCAATTAAGAGCCTGGATTAAGAGTCTGTCCTCACTCTAATGAGCTATTTTAATTAAGGAACGTACAAGCTGACCCTGGGGTGAGAGGAGAGGCCTGCTGTGCAATAGTTCTCCATCTTTTGTTCTTCCTCTGCAGAGAAAATATGGAGTGGTCCTGGATGACATAAAGCCCAGTTCCTCTGAGGAGCTGAAGGCCGTCAGGATGTTTGCAGACTACCTGTCCAATGAAGCCAGAAGGTCAGCACCCCAAGGGTTATAATAGCGTAATGGGACCAGCGGTGGGGACCGAGTGTGAGAGGAAAGGTGATGGTTGTCAGAGGCAGTGGAAAAGCGGCATCCATGTTGTTGCCTGACTTATTGTTTATGCGTTCAGATATCATCTTCCTCAAAAAAAAAGACTTGTGATCGAGCCCTAATTAAAAATAAAATAAAAATAAAGTTTGAGGAGACATACATCAGTAACCAAACTTTTACTGTTTGGGTCATTACATTTCAGTAATTTTCAGTTATTAATTTCTCATGAAAGTGGGGCACTAGGAACCTGATGTTGTCTATCATCAGTATTGGGAAGGTTCCTTTTTAAATGTATTCAACCACAGATTACAGAATACAAGCCTGAATTCAAACTTTAGTTTGTAATGTATTCTCTTAATCCAAAGTGTTTTAATACCAGTAATCTAACTGAATTAGGGACGCCATGGTGGCTGAGCTGGACAAGAAGATGAGCAAGAGCGTGGACGCCTCCAACACCACGTTCCTGCTGATGGCCGCATCCATCTACCTTCACGAGATGAACACGGACGCTGCGTTGCGTGCCCTGCATCAGGGCGACAGTCTCGAGTGGTGAGCGCACGCACACGCCCTCACCATTAACACTTAACATCGTCACTCCGCCATCGTTGCGTGGTCTTCCGGGTGCTCAGGTTCTGTTTTTATTATTTCAGCATGGCAATGACCGTTCAGATTCTTCTCAAGCTGGACAGAGTAGACATGGCAAGGTATGTAATCACGGGTCCATAGTCCAATATTCCGCATCAGAACCGACTCTTTATTACTATTATGTTCTGTGATTATAAAACTGGTATTTGCGTCTATGGCTTGACATAGGAAAGAACTGAAAAAGATGCAGGAGCAGGACGAGGACGCCACCCTGACTCAGTTGGCCACCGCCTGGGTCAATCTCGCCACTGTGAGCGTCTCTGTCCGTCATATACTCCCCCTTTTTGTCCCGACTCCATTTTGTAAGGTTCCCTTTGTTTTTCTTCCCGTGGTGCGCAGGGTGGAGATAAGTTGCAGGACGCCTTCTACATCTTCCAGGAGATGGCCGACAAGTACTCGCCCACCCTCATCCTGTTGAACGGCCAGGCCGCCTGCCACATGGCCCAGAACAAATGGGACGAGGCCGAGTCTGTCCTGCAGGACGCGCTGGACAAGGTGAGAGGGGTTGTGGAGGGGACACGAGGGGATGTCCCCCTTCTGGTCCTCGCTGGTCCAGGGCTTGACATGATGGCTAGGCATCGAAGTTCTTGCTGTTCGGTTTCAGTGTGCAGAGAGAGAGTTCGCTCTGCCATAAGACACGTAATCGGCAACGGGCCATCATAAAACCGCAGGCCAGAGGTCATCAGGCCCGCTATGTCCCACTCACTGGGCTCTTTTTGTGTGTCTCGCAGGACAGCAGTCACCCTGAAACACTCGTCAACCTGATCGTTTTGACACAGCACCTGGGCAAGCCCCCCGAGGTGAGCGTGAGCGTGCCTCTGATCCGTGGAGCTCTCTGCCCTCGTGGTAGTCCGTTAGAGTCTCTGACTTATGCTGCGTAGAGCTTAACTCTGTAATGCCACTCGAATTGGGAAAAAGGCTTCCGTGACTCTGTAGCGCAGTAGCTTAGATCCTGCGCACCGTACAAAACGTATTCATGTATTCCTGGAGAAATATTTGCCGTGAATTGCCCGTCGTCACCTTTTTCTCCTCGTCTCTGTGCAGGTTACAAATCGTTACTTGTCTCAGCTAAAAGATGCCCACAGGACACATCCTTTTATTAAGGATTACCTTATTAAGGTGAGAGGACTAGGTTTTTAACGGCTCTGTGCTATTTTATGATTTTCCTAGAAATTATTGCAAAGAAGAAAAATTATGAGTCATCATTGCTCTTGGGGGCAGAAATGACTTCCAGCTGTACCTCAATAATGGCCATGATTACAACCACTGGGTTAATGGTAATTCTGTGCACTCTCCTTGTTATTACCATTGTCCCAATTGGTTCTAACCATTGGCTTTAATGATAATAGTGGGAGTCTTGATGTACCTATTTTGCGCCATGCTAATCATTCACATACCTTGCGCCCCTCCCAGGAGAATGAGTTTGACAGACTTGCGATGCAGTATGCACCCAGCGCCTGAAACTCTCTGACGGCCTCCACGGATCTTTCTCCGAGGTGTTCTGTAGCTTCTGACGCCGATATCAAAACACTTTATTATTATTATTGTCCGGAACACGTTCTGACTCTCGTGTTGTTTGTATGAGCATTCCATTATTCTGGTTTAATAAATCCAAATGTCATGTTTATACTAGTCCATTGTATTTTGTTTCGTTTGAAACTTTACAAAAATGTCTTCTGCATCAGGGTGTTTGCAGTTGTTTAATGAATTTGAGCTCTTGCTCTGCTGTACAGCTACAGAGATGCATTTAGAGAAAATAGAAGTCTTTAAAAAATCATTTCCAGACAGCAGTTCGTACTGAGCTGACGGAACATTTCTGGAACGACAATGATCTGATGTTTTCTGAGGACAGTGGTGTACAACATTGTGGATGTGAGCAAGAAGCAATCGTTTAGTAGCTCTTATATGTCATTGGAGGTAATGGCATGTAAGGTATGCAATATTCACTCAGTGTGTTCCAGTCAAGGAGTGGACTAGATGTACCTAACTTGTTTAAAAATAAAAACAACAAAACACAATTTAGGTGATATTGTTTCTGGACTGGTGATAAATCCAGATAACACCAAAGAATTTATAATCTCTAAAAATGTTATTTTAGTGTAATATTTATTTTCCTGGTGGGTTGATTTAGCTAATGACATCTAATAGGCCCTGCGCCTGAGTGTTGGTGCTGACCTCTTAATGGACAGGCAGCTCTTTCCTTCACATCCATGTTTCCGGGGCAGCTGGTGAGCTGTGAAACTTCGAGATAACACGCATTTGCTTTTCAGGAGTCTCTTCAAATTATCCCTTATGAATTATGAGCGTCTACAGACCGAAGAAAGATGCGTGCATCAACAGTGGATTCATAACGCGTCATCTTTCTTACATAATTTATTAACAAAAAAAGCATTAAAATTGTATAGTACTCATGAATAATTTCAGTCTAATCAAACAGACATTTTGTTTTTCCTAACGTATTTGTTAGAGGTCGGGGTATCTTAAAGACTAGTTTGGATGGACATTTGATTTCTTAAGTAGCCATTATGGTTTGCTAATGATTTATTTATTCATGCTTTAAGAGAATTAATCTCAGCAACGGGATTCTCTTTGTACCCTGAACAAGTAATGATGCTAGCTGTCTTTCCACAACGTGTCTGAAGTCTGAGTTTCACTGAACTGACATCTTCGTCATGGAAGAAAGCTCATTCATTAGAAACCTTCATTATCTTCTGCGTCATGTTCCGTGTTATCCGATATGATTCCTTAATCAAATACCACGCAGACTTTTAATTCGACACCGTGGTGTACCTAAATCTTTGTCGTCGCATTGCAGTATTGTATTTGGACACTAGATGGCAGTAAAATACAGCCAACTTTATCTAATCGTCGTATCCTGCCCGCTGAATGTGAAGTTGTAAGACGAGTGAGCTGTAGCAAACTTTAGGGCCTGAGGTCCCTTTTGCAGTTCAGAATCACTTGTCAGTATGTTCAGTGTGCTAATCACCCACTAAGTAATCATTTAGCAAGAATATTTCATTTACATTGAAATGTGCTGAACAAAAGACTATAAAACTATAATGCCTTTTGTAAAAGAACACAGAGGACTTTTATTATGTGACTGCAAACTGTGTAGTTATGTTTGCTACTGTCTAGTCTCCTGCAAGGCCGGACAAAGCAGGCTTTCTGAGTCTCAGCATCACAACAGTGTTGCTTTTGCAGGATGACGCAAAAAATGTCCCCAAAAAAGTGCAGTTATCTGAGTAAACACACAGCTGACCTGTCTTTAAAACACATGCCTGCGTTCTCAGAGCGTGCGGATGCCATTTTGGTGTGACTCGAACGTGCTGATTCGGTAATAACGGCATTCGTGGGACTAGATGTCCGCGGTGCAGGCATAGAGCTTCTTTTGTCTGTGTCTTCTCTGCGTGCCACGGAGAGCCTGAACGCACTTCTGTTCTTGTCCTGAATAGCCTTGCAGCGTCACCGGTCCGGCACGGTCCGGCACGGTCCGGCTTGGAGCTGCTAGTACACGAACCAGCACGAACCCGGGGAGGCAGGCAAGCTACAAGAGACCAGTGGATTTATAGAGCAGCTGGAGGAATCGCCTCCCTCACGGGACCTGTTTGTTTTTGAGTTCCCCAAGCGTCTCACTAAGAAGAGGAAGACCCGTGCTGCTGTGTAGGGAGACCCAAGTCTTACTATTTTAGCTCCTTATGCCAAGTCAGATGATTGGAGGAAGCAAATTGCTTTATATCATTTAAGTGTAATAACTCATTTGAGCATAAATATTTTCCTAATTTGAGAAAGAATAACCCATTTACTTTTGTAAACTCACCTAATCAAGTAAGTTGTAATAATTCCATTTATTCTGCTGAACTTAAAATGACTTTACTAGGCCTATAATAGATTATAGGCCTATTACTATGGTTATATATCTACTAATGGGAATTATATTAGGCCATCTTAAAAGCTTTTTTCATGCTCATAAAGCTACACAACAAAAACATCCCATCTGTAGTCTGCAGACAGGCTAATTCCAGGAGTTACTTCATTTTCAGAGTTTGCTTAGTAAACTATAAGTGTACAGATGAATGACAACACCCACAAAAGATAAAAAATGTCCCCAAAAATTATACACAAACATGGACAAGAGACTTTGCATACTATTAGTCTCTCAGTAGACTTCAAGGTGCTTTAATATTGTCTACAGGACGAGCATCTGAGTCACACAATATCTTGAATAACTAAAAAAAAAAGATTAGTATTGATTCATTTTTTCGTTTTCATTGTTTCTATAATACATCTGAATAAATTCACCTTTACTCAGATATGTACAAGAATGTTTGTAATTATATCAACAATTATCACTCACTTTTGAATAGTGTTAATTTTTGTTAGTGTTAATTTAGTATATCAGTGTATCACAGGGAAGCACAATTATCTAGATTTTGACACAACACATTTGCCTTTTCCTTTGACATACTGATGCTTTGACAGCACGTGAAATGCTGAGGTCTGAGTCTTTTTATGTAGAAGAATCTAATTCTTACAGACAAAACTGCTTTGCACCTAGAGGAAGTCCCCTAAAAGAAGTTTGAACCATGTCTTTCAGTACTTTCAGTACTTTATTATGATGTAACAGATAGCACTGGACTGTCACATGTATTCCGTGCTGCCTCTCTGTTAAACCATCCTACAGTGCTTATCTCTCTGCTGGTGCTTCAAAGCAGGACGGTCTTGTAGTCCTTAAGCAATTAAAAGTTCCCGTCCTTATCACTGCCCCAGATGTTGGATGCTTTAAGGAGCTTACTGTCAGAGTTGCTGCAGTGACCCTGGGTTCAGGACCCAGTGCTGTTTTATTCACATCTTCAATCCAAAGCCTCAGTTATCAAATCACACATGCGTTCTTACAGCTTCCTAATGCATCTGAATTAAATACTTGTCATCAGATGTTTGTGAAGAAGATAAGAGAAGATATGAGAAGAAGGCTCGCCTGCCTTTTTTTGCTCTGAATGTTTTCTTCCCTGTAAAACACATCCTTTACTTTGACTGTGTCAAAGTGGCATTGGGTAGTTTTGCTTTCTTTCTTTAATTACTTCTTTCCCCCAGAGGAATGGAACAGTCACATGCGTTTTTCATCTTTATAAGATCAGGAAGAAAGCTGTGTCTTCTAAATGGTTTGTCAAAGTTTCAGGTAAAGACTCGTGCCTTCTGAGTGTTACTTTATTTGGTTGAGGAAAACACTCAACTCAGAGCCATGTCGTTTAACATTTCCCAGAGCGTTATAATACACAATATATTCATATCGTCCTGCCAATTATTCTTATCGACCCCTCTAAGTAAACAGCTCTGTTCTTAGAGGCTCAGAGCACTATTCTGAGTTGCACATAAACATATGAACGTATGAACGTATAGCTACGAAGCACCCTGTGTTCTATGTCATACAGAAGGAGTTTTGCACTCTCTCGGGAGTGTAAGTCAATTGGCTTTCTGCCAAATCCACCTGAGAAGACGGCAGGGTGTAAAGGTCACCGATGAGGCCGAAGCTTCCAGAAGTGTCTCAGATACATCCTGTGGGAGCGTGTGTGGCTGGAAAGGCACTGCGGTGGTTTTAGAACGTGGGAATGGCTCGCCTCAAAGGAGCACCGTCACTCAGAATCGATCTCTAAGCCCATAAAGCGCAGCATTGTGCTCTGTGAACTACCTGACCCCAGGTGTCTCTCGGTGGACCAGACGTCAACTGGGACACTCTCATTGTCTCATTACCAGAGCCAAACCCTCTTGAGAGTTTGTGGAACTTTATTACACCCATATTGATTGCCCCCTGTTTAACTTATAATTGTTTATGCAGGACTTGAGAAGTGTCAAAAATCTTCTAATAGGTACTGCTGAGGTAATGAAACTCCTTCATTTCACATAAATGGACTCATGTAGGTCTTTTAGAATGCTTTTATAATATTATAATGCTTTGACAGCTTATCATATTACTGTTCCTCAGGTAATTTATTTGTGAGTGTTCTCACTCACACGTTTGTGCAGATCTCACTCGGGATTCTTCCTGGTTTAATCAACTTTTAAAAATGCAATTTCGTGCAAACATTGTATAGAGGTTGTAAGAATATTATGTGGTTGTATTCATCTCACTCAGCCCCACGTGTATTGACCAAGGGTGTATGGGTGAGAATTTAATGCATATTAAATCTCTGTCATGCTGGCTTCAAGCCAAGCACACCCAAACACACACACACACAAACACACACACAAACACACACACACACACACACACACACACACACACACACACACACACACACACACACACACACACACGTCGCCACCAATCACAGATCACTTCCCCCTCCCAATCACCATCTTAGTAATCATTGTACCCATCTGTAATCCATTTCAATTTCTCCTGTAAATCCCACAGGATCCCTGTATTCAGTGCATTAGCCCACACCATCTCTAAAGCTTGGGTGTTCGCTCCTCTTCCTAGGAGAAGCTTTGCTATGTTGAGAAGCTACTGCACCATTGCACCACCAGCAGCCTGAACCACTTACACAAGGCAGGATGGATCCAGGATGGGTGTCACAGCAGAAATCGAGACTGCTGCTATGGCCCATCCACCTCAAGGTTTGACGTGTTGTGCGTTCAGAGATGCTCTTCTGCATGCCTCGGTTGTAACGACTGGTTATTTGAGTTACTGTTGCTGTTCTATCAGCTCGAACCAGTCTGGCCATTCTCCTCTGACCTCTGGCATCAACAAGGCACTCAGTGGATATTTTCTCTTTTTGGACCATTCTCTGTAAACACTAGAGATGGTTGTGTGTGAAAATCCCAGTAGATCAGCAGTTTCTGAAATACTCAGACCAGCCCGTCTGGAACCAACAACCTTGCCATGTTCAAAGTCACTTAAATCACCTTTCTTCCCCATTCTAATGCTCAGTTTGAACTGCAGCAGATTGTCTTGGTCATGTGTACATGCCTAAATGAATTACGTTGCTGCCATGTGATTGGCTGATTCGACATTTGCGTTAATGAGCAGTTAGACAAGTGTACCTAATAAAGTGACCGGTGTGTGTATAATGCTATGCAGACAGCTGAGTACAGTTCAAACAATCAAGGGATTTATTAGTGACATATAAGTGATGTAGGTACGACCCCTGACCCCTCCCCCTCAGGCGTGTGTATGTGTCATTTGTGTCTGATCATGTCCATATATATATTTCCTGTAGGTGTGGTGTTGTGTGCATGTTTATTTCTTACGTCTTGTTATCGTAATGTGTCACACGTGAGTCTCATGTTGGTCTATTTAATGTGCGTCTATGTTCACATCATGTCTTTGTCAAGAGACTTGCTCGTTTGAGTCACTATGTCTTCAGTGTACGTTCCAAGCAATACAGCGCTGTTTGTGTAATAAAAGATGATTTTCAAAGTGCTTCTCGTCTCTGTACACTGCCTTCCTCTTGCATCACACACAACAATCCAACTGGGTGTCACTATAGATTCCTGTTGTCCCTAGAGAGATATGAACAACCATGTGAAACACACCATTGATCAAAAATCAGTGTGTTTTTACACTGAAGGAAAACAGGAGTTGAGATGTTTTGAGCTACAGAACAAGTTTCGCTGAGCATTTGTTCACCCCCACATCAACACACATTTGTTCACCCCCACATCTACACACATTTGTTCACCCCCACATCTACACACATTTGTTCACACCCACATTTACACACATTTGTTCACCCCCACATCTACACACATTTGTTCACCCCCACATCTACACACATTTGTTCACCCCCACATCTATATACATTTGTTCACCCCCACATTTACACACATTTGTTCACCCCAACATCTACACACATTTGTTCACCCCCACATCTACACACATTTGTTCACCCCCACATCTACACACATTTGTTCACCCCCACATCTACACACATTTGTTCACCCTCACATTTACACACATTTGTTCACCCCCACATCTACACACATTTGTTCACCCTCACATTTACACACATTTGCCCCTGCTCATTTACAGTAATGTACACAAAATGTTCTGAACTACAGTTCATCGTGTTCCTTACAAATGTTCTGACGTTGATTTTATGTGTTTGTACTACAAACATTATCCTACAGCACAAATTATAAGCCATATATGCTTGAATCCATTTCAAAGTCTTTGAACATATCACCAAGTGAGCATGGGTAATGTTGCGTGGTTTTGGCAAGGCTCCTGTCTTTTTACTACTATCTTTGAAGAGAACTTCTTTGACTTCACTTTTCACTGGCCTCAAGTTAGCACGATTAACATCAGAACAGCGTTCGAGCGTTCGAGAATTCCCATAGTGCTCTGATCTGGTTTCTCACATTGTACATGACAGAACTGGTTCTTCAATAATCCCAAATTCACTCAAGTGTTTACTTAGTATTATAAAAAGACTTAGTAAGTATAAAAAGAGAAGAATATTTTTGAATATTATTAATCTATTAATCAAATAACAAAATTACTGTTTAAGTACAAGACATTTAGTGGAAGACATTGTTTGAGGCAATAGAACAGAGCAACAACTAAATCAACTTTTTCTATAAAGAAATGTTGACTTTGTAATAAAACGTTAACTGCTAACCTCTTATGTTATGCAATTTTACTGATTGCGATGACCTTTATACTGAAGCTAATCTTGCAGCCTGCCATATAACAAATATTAAATCTCAACTCCTTTTACCAATACTTTGAGGTGTTTGTGTCACAGATTCACAAAACATGTATCCTGGATGAAGGGTGGATGTGTGAGGGGTGTGGCTGGGGGTGGGGGTGTATCCTGGATGAAGGGTGGATGTGTGGGGGGTGGGGATGGGGGTGGGGGTGTATCCTGGATGAAGGGTGGATGTGTGAGGGGTGTATCCTGGATGAAGGGTGGATGTGTGAGGGGTGTATCCTGGATGAAGGGTGGATGTGTGAGGGGTGTATCCTGGATGAAGGGTGGATGTGTGAGGGGTGTATCCTGAATGAACGGTGGATGTGTGGAGGGTGTGGCTGGGGGGTGTATCCTGAATGAAGGGTGTGTGGGGGTGTATCCTGGATGAAGGGTGGATGTGTGAGGGGTGTGGCTGGGGGTGGGGGTGTATCCTGGATGAAGGGTGTGTGGGGGTGTATCCTGGATGAAGGGTGTGTGGGGGTGTATCCTGGATGAAGGGTGGATGTGTGGGTGGTGGGGGTGTATCCTGGATGAAGGGTGTGTGGGGGTGTATCCTGAATGAACGGTGGATGTGTGGAGGGTGTGGCTGGGGGGTGTATCCTGGATGAAGGGTGTGTGAGGGGTGTATCCTGAATGAACGGTGGATGTGTGGAGGGTGTGGCTGGGGGGTGTATCCTGGATGAAGGGTGTGTGGGGGTGTATCCTGGATGAAGGGTGGATGTGTGAGGGGTGTATCCTGGATGAAGGGTGGATGTGTAAGGGGTGTGGCTGGGGGGTGGGGGTGTATCCTGGATGAAGGGTGGATGTGTGAGGGGTGTATCCTGGATGAAGGGTGGATGTGTGAGGGGTGTATCCTGGATGAAGGGTCGATGTGTGAGGGGTGTATCCTGGATGAAGGGTGGATGTGTAAGGGGTGTGGCTGGGGGGTGGGGGTGTATCCTGGATGAAGGGTGGATGTGTGAGGGGTGTGTGGGATATGGGAAGTGCTGGGGTGTGTGTGTCCCCACCTGTGGCGTCAAACTGGACTGTGGTCACTGCTCTTAGTCCTACAATACTCACTTTGGCGTTTACAGAGGTCTAAGACAACATCACTCAAAATGTTTTTGCTCAACTACTTAATTAAAGGATGTTACTCCGTTAATTTTAAAAACTAAACATTGCATAACGTTTTACATAGTTCTGCAAATTTGAAGTAATCCAAAATGCAGCCAAAATGAACCTTCACTGAACTGTGATTGAACTTGTAGACCACTATATTGGTAATACGGAATATCTTAGATGTATTGATCATCTTGCAAAGCAAGATCCAGGTTTATTTGGCAATTAGACTTAAAAGAACACAAATGTTCAATATATAAACCAATATTCTATAAATTGTGTGTCTGCTTGCTGATTAATGTAATGTAATGTAACGCTTAATGTTAATGTTAATATTCAACTAGTCCATGAAGTGAGATCCTTAACATATTTTATACAAAGAATACAGCATACCATGAGAGCAAGTGTGTAAGTTTTTAGACGCTTCCCTAGAATCTACATTTACACATTAATTTAGAGAGCAATTTGTTTGCTCTGTCTGCATTTAAACAGATGGAGACGCAGCGCGTCATGCCTACGTGCTATACAGTTACAAACTTCAGTCATGCCATCTCTGCACGGGCCATGCACGCTTTAAACAAGAGTCAAGACTCGCACGGTCACGTGACGCGAGGGGCGGGGCTGTCGAAGACACCAGCCAATAGGAGGGAACGTCAGGCGAGGTTCTTTGGAACGTGGGGAGAGAACGTGAATAACGGGACGCTGCAATATGAAGGAAAACGCGTCGCGTTCTCGGTACAGTCGGACATTCGTGGCGCACATAAACGAATAAACACCACAGACTGTCTGTGCTTTCCTCCGTAGACAGATACTGGGGTGCCGTTAGCTATACGTTCACGTTTACGATGGCCTGGATATGTAAGGTAAGTACACCAACGGAGGCTTTTGTCCTTTACCAAACGTCCCCATCATTTTGTTTGTTTGTTTGTTTGTTAATCATATTGCTCAGTAATGAAAATATTTGTAAATATTTGAATTTCATCCACAATGAATGAATTTCATCTCCCACTGATATATGGCGCTGTGTCCATATGCGCAACCTTCTTGAGATGTGCTGAGTATAATCTATCATGAGATCTTATCGCATATGTTCAGATACGACATGATGTCTACACACTCACACTTCTGTATTCCTGCTACAACTCAGCACACATCACTTATTTTACTGCCATCCTCACATTCATCCATGCAGCAAGTCTGGCGTTGAAATAGTGAATGCTACACTTCTACCCGCCCAAGCAACAGTTCTGACTGGACTTTTTAAAGTATTATAATGCACTCCCAGCAGTGTGACATGAGATGTTTGAAAGCCATAATAATGATCATTATATATCTACTATTCAAATAACAAACACTTCTATGGCCTGGTTCCTCCGGGTATTGGTACCCTTATTTCGGGGGTGTGGGTGGGTTTGGTCAGCTGTTTCTGTTTTGTTCTCATGTAATTAGGTTAGGAGAAAGTTTGCGAGAATATTCGGGTGGAAACTCCACACAGGGTCCAAGTAAGATTCCCAGGATTAAGCAACTGCTGTTGAAACCTGTGCTTAATTTTAAACGGCATGAGCCTCAAGGGTCTGTGAGGTTTTTGTTTCCTTATGTAATTAGAGTACACACAAATACACACAGAATTTAGCCTTTGGTCAGAAAGCTTGGCGTATTCTAGATTTACTGCCTAATTAATTTTTCATCAAGAGATAGACACAGATGGTCCGATGACATTTAAATGTGCTTTACCGAGGAAACGTAGGAGTGTGACCCGCTTCCTCTTTCTCTCTTAGTGAGAGTGCTTCCCTTCCTGTACCTAATACATATTTACGCCGTTCCTGGTTATATTGGGACCGTGTTGTTTGCTTATTGGGGCTGGTGGTGCCTCTGGAAAGGTGCGTCCTCAGCCTGTGCCCGTCTACAGTGAGGATAATCAGTATTTGAACATCCTGCCACTTTGCTAGTTCTCCCACTTAGAAATCATGGAGTGGTCTGAAATTTTCAACTTAGGATGCATGTCCACTGTGTGAGACATAGTCTAAAACAAAATCCGCACACCACAATGTATGATTTTAAAATAATTTGTGTGTTACTGCTGCAAATACATATTTGAACACCTGTGAAAATCAGTATTACAGTTTTGGCGACTGCTAAAATACATTTCCCAATACTTGTGATACATTGTCAAAACTCTAAACACAGCAAAACTTTGACCTCACACAAATAGCCAAATAATTAATATCGCGTTCAAAAGCGCATTTTCTTAACTAAATAACAACTCTGCATTTCACAACGCAAACAAAGTTTTCTCTTTATACACCAACTTTGTTAAAACACAGCAAACCTGGTTCAGTATCCAATCATTCTTTCAAACACATATAGCACATATTCTCTATTTGAGATGAACATAGTCAATCACTGCACAACCACTGTAAAAAAACTAACATTTGATATCAATACAGAAACAGTATTACATTCCCAGCAAACAACAGATATCTTACAGTAACATCTATTGTTTTCTTAGTCAGTTCATTTTTACTGTAATCCGCTTCATTTGGACTTTTTTCCAAATGTGTGCATTTTTGGCAACACACTGTCTACACAATGAGTGATATTTACTGTTAGGTACTATATGGAATGTAGATTAGACAAAAAAGGAGTCAGTAACAGTTTTGCAGTAAAGGTTATATTTTACTGTATTAGGGACATTACTGTAAATTGGGGCCTAACCCAAAAAATAATTACCGTAATTATAAACATAATTAACCATGGTCCCATATGTGTAAAAATACACATATACAAAAAACCACACAAGGGGGAAAAACAGAATACAAAACTGAACAGTCTTGTTATGTGTAATCTAAATGGTCTTCAGCAGTTGGCCACATGTTTTCATCCTCATCTCATCTGATGTTGGCCCTTGCCATGCACCTGGGATAGAAAAGCTTGGTATGCCTTATTCACCCCTGGCAGTCTTCAGCTGAAATGTCTCTGCAGCCGGGATCCATTGCATCCAGGAGGGACATTTGGTCATGGGGCCGATGATCTTACACCTTCCACCTAGCATTGAGGAAAGATGAGATGGGCGGGAGGAAAAGGGACATCACTCTTGGATGGTCTATAAACCAGTTTGTGACATGAGAATGACAAAATGCTACATTGTCCCATCACAAATGTCCTCGTGTTTCCTCCCACCTGTTTCATTTCTGCTTCTGGAACCAGTTGTTGGTAGAGTTCATTCAAAAATAAAAGAAGGAGGTCTCTGTTATAGGGACCAATCTGGCATTTGTGAAGGACCAAACCAGCACTTGAGATTGCAGGACAAATTGTTATATTTGCTCCTCTCTGACCCGGTACATTACTGTACTTCATTTTATTTCATTGATCTATATATGCAAAAATATGTATTACAGTAATAGCTTTTCAGCTGCCTTTGTTTTTGCAGAACTTTGCATTTTATACGGTATTTAAGGTTTTGAACCTTAGGCTCCTTCTTTAGTTTTTGAATGAACTCTACCAACAACTTGTTCCAGACGCAGAAATGAAACAGGTGGGAGGAAACACAAGGACATACTGTGTAGACAGTGTGTTGCCAAAAATGCACCCATTTGAAAAAAAGTCCAAATGAAGCGGATTATAGTAAAAATGAACTGACTAAGAAAACAACAGATGTTACTGTAAAATGTCTGTTTGTTTGCTGAGAGAGAGTAAAATGTTACATGTAATACTGTTTCTGTATTGCCATCAAATGTTATTTTTACAGTGGTTGTGCAGTGATTGACTATGTTCATCTCGAATAGAGAATCTGAGCTAGTGTTTGAAAGAATGATTGGATACTGAACCAGGTTTGCTGTGTTTTAACAAAGTTGGTGTATAAAGAGAAAACTTTGTTTGCATTGTGAAATGCAGAGTTGTTATTTAGTTAAGAAAATGTGCTTTTGAACACAATATTACCTATTTGGTTATTTGCATACCTGTCAAGTTTTGTATTTAAAAATACGGGACGTTTCCCGTATATGACGTCATCGCCTAATTTGCATAATCAGTTATTTGCATATAGCTGCAATCGAGGCTGTAGGAGAAACTAAAACATCTTTGGAGTGGCAAAAGTGAAGAAAAAACACCCCAAATATGTTTTGAACTACAAATGAATAAAATTTTTTTACATTTCTAGTGGTATTTCTAGCTACAAATGGGGACATCTCCTGGGCATATTTCTGTGCCTTTAGCCCGCGTTTGTGCTTGGCAGATTGTTCGTGCTGACGGACATCGTTCCTTCCCCCATGAGAGACACTAAAATCACAGCTACATATCTTACAGAATGAGTAGCTGTGGCCCTTCATGCTCCTCTTTAGGAAAATTAATTCCCTGTCGCATTCGTCAAGGTACTTACTGTCATGTCTGGCTCCGCCCCTTTCTTGTACCTCGTTGTTTTTACGTTGTTGTCCCGCCCCCTCCCTGTCCAGCTGTACCGTGTTAGACAGTCGTAGTGTTCAATGAGTATGTGTGGGTATATATACAACCTATGTCACTACTTACCTTCGGGCATCATTATCGGTATTTCAGCTCCTGGTCATTCTTTGGTTGTTGTGTTTCTTCTACCTTCGAGTTTACTTACGGTTTATGGTGTTTTGGGTTTTCGGTATGTTGGGTCTCAGTGTTGTGTAACGTGGTTTACGTCATGGGTTTGTTTGAGTGCGTGTTGCTTGTTAATGTAGTTCGATAACGTGGTTTATGTTACAGGTTTGTCTAGAGTGCGTGTATCTAGTTCATGTAGTTTGTCTCCATAGTTTATGTTACAGGTTTGTTGGAGTGCGTGTTGCTTGTTCATGTAGTTCGATAACGTGGTTTGTGTTACAGGTTTGTCTAGAGTGCGTGTATCTTGTTCATGTACGATCCCTTGTGCTGTTAGTAAGTTCTCTTCGTTCTGTTTGTATTTAGTTTTCGTGTTCGTGTATGGTTGTTTCTTGCTTCACGTATTCCTGTTCATGTCAGTGTATGCAACTGTTAGTTGTACTCTTGTGTTTAGTCCGGTCTAGCACCTTTGTCGTTTCTGCTGTCTGAATTCAAGTGTGTGTTCTGTTTATCATGCCTCGTCGCTCACGTGCAACTCGCGTGTCCTCAGGCCATGTCAAACATGTAATAAACCCCACTAAGATCGTACGCTCTGCTTCGCATGTGTGTCCGCCCCTCTATGATACTACAGCCCCACCGTTACACTTACACGTACGCTTAGCTTTTTAGGCAGGACTGCCTTCTCTCGTTAAATCCTGATTTGTTGTTCCACGTTTGCTCCCACTGTCGACACTAAACCCGCCAGTTTTAATTTATATATTTTTTAAAGCATTCATGTGCCGCTCCAAACAGAATTCTGTCACTAGCCTCGCGAGAACTGTCATCTGCAGTAGTCTGGGTGGCAGTTCTCGCGAGGCTAGTGACAGAATTCTGTTTGGCGCGGCACATGAATGCTTTAAAAAAAAAAAAATTGAAAACTGAAAATACGGGACAAACACGGGAAAATAAAAATACGGGACGTCGCCGGGACAGAGCGGTAAAATACGGGACTGTCCCGGCCAAAACGGGACACTTGACAGGTATGGTTATTTGTGTGAGGTCAATGTGTTGCTGTGTTTAGAGTTTTGACAATGTATCACAAGTCAAAAACTGTAAAACATATTGAAATGATTGCACATAGCCTATTGAACCTAACACAGTATATATTATTTAATGCTTAAATGAATAAAGCAATATTTTCTTATGGATCTGTCAGTAATTTCAAATGAAAACATTTTTCAACAAGCAAACAGATAAAAACAAACTTCCTTCAAAGAAAACACGTCCTGTACATTAAATGAATAAGTAATACAGGTTTGAAAAGTGCTGGAATTTAGGCTAAAGTACTTGAAAATGCTTGAAATTGTAACTACTTCGTTTCACAACAAATAGCTATCTGACTGAACAGTTCTCTTGTATTACGTTAAATACGAGCCTCTTGTATTTCCAGGATGAAACATGAGAGAACGTGAAGACGTTAAGATTGGGCGTTTTGAAAATAAACAACGATTAATGTGAATAAAAAGTGAATTATTTAGAATCAGTGTATAAATATTTAACTTAATTAAGTTTAACGTACTAGGAAATATTGAAATGGACCTTGAAAGAAACGTACAAGTGCTTTAATTCCACCTTGTAAAGGTGTATGAACCCGGCAAACATGACTTTGTTCATTGCACTGAGGCGCGGCGCGCGCGAAGTTACAAAATTCGAGAGGTGCACGACCTCACGAATCGACAGCGAGGCCCTCACGCACGGGCGGAGCCACTGCGATTACGTCATTTTCGCCGTGCGGACCATCGCCGCTTGTGCGCTGCAGTGACTTCGCAGGCTACCGTTGCATTGTGGGGAATGTAGTGTTTGTGCGTGCAAAACACCAGCGGGCGGCTGTGGCCTGCGGGCCGGTTCTAATAGTAATTAAATATCATCCAGGGGGCCATAGATAATCAATGCCAGATCCGGCCCGCGGGCCTTGACTTTGACATATGTGATCTAAATGGTCATGGGTGAACTTAAGACGGGCCTGGACGTGTGCTGATTTAAGCAGAGAAACCTTCCGTGCCATACATGACTTTAAACTATGACATCTTAGTGTATTACCCACAGTAACCCTGGAAACAGTGGTGCCAGCTCTCTTCAGGTCATTGAGCAGCTCCTCCCGTGTAGTTCTGGGATGATTCCTCATCTTTCATAGGATCATTGCTACACCACGAGGTGAGATCTTACATGGAGCCCCAGTCCGAGGGAGACTGACAGTCATGTTTAGCTTCTTCCATTTTCTAATAATTGCTCCAGCAGTTGATATTTTTTCACAAAGCTGTTTGACAATTGCCCCGTAGCCCTTTCCAGCCTTGTGGAGGTCTACGATGTTGTCTCTGGTGTCTTTGAACAGCTCTTTGGTCTTAGCCATGTTAGTAGTTGGAGTATTACTGATTGTGTTGGGTGGACAGGTGTCTTTATGCAACTAACCAACTCAAACAGGTACTTCTAATTTAGAATAATAAGTGGAGTGGAGGTGGACTTTTTAGAGGGGGACTAACAGGTCTTTGAGGGCCAGAATTTTTGCTGATTGGCAGGTGTTCAAATACTTGCAGCAGTAACACAAATAAACTATTTAAAAATCATACATTGTGATTTCTGGATGGTTTTTTTTAGATTATGGCTCTTACAGTGGACATGCACCTAAGATGAAGATTTCAGACCCCTCCATGATTTCTAAGCGGGAGAAGTCGCAGGGTGTTCAAACACTTATTTTCCTCACTGTACATAGATTGCATGACTCTTGTTATGTTAAATTAATGTGCAATTCTACTACTACCCGTTAATATGATCAAAGTAAAAACAGTAAAACAGAATGCAACATTGTAGCAGTTTCCTCCTGCAAACATCGAGATGGAAGATTACATTTCTGAAAACTTGTGGTTATTTAGTTAGCAGTATTGTACTGCCTCTCTATGGCTACATGGCTGGACACAGGAGTGTTGTGTAATGTGAAGAAGTGACATTGGTGCTGTTCAGACCACAGGTTTTTATCTGCACTCACACTATGTCCCACATTATGATTCGAGTAATATTCAAGTCTTTGTTACATTTGATTAAAACTGAATATAAAAAAATCTACTTATTGCAGACTCCCCAGCACGCTTCTGTCTGTGCCCATGAGTAATGTAGTAATTCCAGCATTTGGAATATACTAATTGGTTTAATAAAGTTAGATTACAGATGCTCCCATTTCTAAGTTTCTATGTTTCTGCGTTTTGTAAGAACCACATGTATTGCCTGGCCACCCTGTGCTTTAAGAGGGTTCAAAAGATTCAGCCATGTTATGGATATAATAGTGAAGTGGGAATGTGAGTGTCATGGTTTTGAATCTGTGTGTGTGTGTGTGTGTGTGTGTGTGTGTGTGTGTGTGTGTGTGTGTGTGTGTGTGTGTGTGTGTGCATTAAGCAGCAGTGCTGTTGTCTGATGTGGCCACAGCTGGTAAATGGCCTCAGCTTGTTCATAAGTCCTGTATGACTAACATGTCCTGTGAACCATGATGAAAGACTGTGTGCCGTTCCTCACAAGAGGCCACTCTCCATTCCCTGTGCCCTTGTATATCTGTCTTGCTCGGTTCGTGGCTATAAATAGCGTGAGTAGTCGTTAGGCCTGTCTGATTAACAAGTGTTCTTAGATTTGAAAGGACACCCCGCTGTCTGTCTGCCCAGGTAATTTAGGCCAGGGACAGTATTGTAGTCTAGCACGCTGCAGTCAGGGTAGGATGATGGAGACGGACTATCAAACACTAACATTCATGTCCTTGGTTTTAGGACCAAGATCCATTGGTCCTAACAGAACTTGGGGTCCAGTTGCACAGACTCGTTTTTTAATCTCTGTCTTTATTTCAAATAGCAGACTAGGGTCCAGAGTTATTTTGGGTTGGGAAATAATTCTAATTCATGTATATTTTCGTATTTATTTCATTTTATTGTTCTGCAGTTCATATTGCTGTTAAATGTTAGAACTGAGGAGGTTTTAACCATGTTGTTTTGCTTGGGGGAAAGTGTGGTGGTTTTGTGATGGTCGTGTGACTTTCGTCTGATGTTCTGGGTCCTGGGTCCTAGTGACGGCATGCAAATCCATCCAGCCAAATTACACAGCCACCGCTTTAGCCCTGGAACCTGGAATTAACGGTGTTATTTTAGAAGACAACAGCTGTGAGAACATTGTGCCAGCATTTTTCCAGGGTCAGACCTACACGTCTGTGCACTTCTATACACTTTTCAATTTTGGTCTTCCAGCTGGTGGTTTGGATATTATTGTTGCCTATGCTAACTTTTGATAGTTTGATTGTAGTTAGATTAAGGTATCAGAGAGCTTCTTGATCCCTGGTTAGGCTTTCCATGAGGATTCAGCAAGCTTTTTCCTCCAGTGATTCCAGTCCTTGGCTGTTTGCCCCCCCCAACCCCCCACCCCCCCAACCCCCAGGAGACATTTCTTGGCTAGCTTCATGTCCTTTTCCACCCCGCAGAGAGAGGCTTCATGGCCACCTTCACCTTGGCGGTTCTAAAATTGTGGTTTATCAGGCTCATATTTCTCTTTAACAACATTTGATGTTTTAGGCTTTGCTATTATTTTGCTCTAATTCTAAATCAAATGTAAAAAGTGATTATCAAGGTTTATCAAGGTATATTAAAACATATAGCAGAAAATGCACAAGAAATAAAACAAGCGCAGTGATGAGGTCTCCATCACACACACACACACACACACACACACACACACACACAGTGTATTTTGCTGCGTCTCGCTGTGTCTCGCTGCGTCTTGCTGTGTTTACTGCTCAGCTCACCCTGGTCTCCTCCAGTATCCAGTGATCAGGAAACCAGTCAATGGTTCCTGACCTGAGAACATGTGAACTAGAGAACTCTCATTTGAGGTTTGGGTTTACCATCTATTTACCGTCTATGACACACCTCTTCTTAAAGTGTATAGTTGTAATTATTTACAACTAGTTAGTAGTTTTGTTGACTTTATCTAATTATTAGTAATAAGGAAACATTTACTTATGAATTTAACGTAGTTCATGCAGGCTATTCACAAACAACTTGAGTGCCAAATTTTGAAATCAGTATTTAAGTGCAGTTGGCACACAGAAAGAGAAAAAGATGAAAGAAAGGCACTTCATAACACATACGATAGAAGCAGGTTCAGCAAATCCAGTAAGATGGCCCAGGACCATCAGTTCAATGGAATGGGCACCTGTGGGGATGAAATAGCACAGTGATAAAGGAGGGACAGGTGATGGAGATGATTCATTAAACAGGTGATTGGCACTGGGTAAGTGAATGTGTGCTCTGATTGGTGCGTGACCTGTGGGTTCTGATTGGTGCGTGACCCGTGGGTGCTCGCTGGGTACTGGTTAGGGCGTGAAACTGAGATTTGTAGTTATGGCATCAGCATTATGCGAGAATATTTTAAAACCCCATTTTAATTCTATTAAACTTGTGTGTAATTCCATTTGTGTTACCCCAAGCTTGGATAAAACGCACCTTTTTCCAACTGAACACTGATTTCCAAATGTTGTTATAAAGATAGTCACGGTATTCATATGTTATTATAATGTGTTAGTTAATTTGATCAAACTGACTGCAGAGTGTTTACTACTATAAAGTAATAAACTACATCCTTCTAATTGATTAAGTAGGTACTAAACATAGCCCTGTGTAATCTGATTTAGTTTGGTCACAAACACATTACAGGAAGTTGAATCACTTTTGAACTCACAGGTATCAGTTCTCAGTACAACAGGAGCCAAACAAGATCTGTGGGGTAAATCTGAGAGATCCAGGGGGAATCTGGGCTTGGTAGCGCTGGGACTGGCTCTGTTTACACCCACTTAGAGCAGATTGGATCGCTAATGAGTATTCACCATCCCTCTTGGAGACGTACTATACTGCAGAGTTTATTCCCAAGCCAAATCTAACACACCCTATTTATGCCGTCAGTGTCCTCGGCGCACGTCACTTAGATTTATCTTGATTCTGAACTTCAGAGAAGAGTGCCTCTCTAGGTGATGGTTCTTGGTCTATGGTGAGATTTGAAATTTCTCTTGCTATCAGAGTAAAATCATTAATAGACTGCACTGGGAAACTCAGTAGGTGTAACATCCTCAAAGTAGTAACATCAGGCTAGAGTGAATGTGTGGCGTTTTATACAAATGAACGAAATGAGAAAAGTGGAGAATAAGATAAATAAATAAAAAAGTTACAGCTGTTGACACACACCTGGCTCTTATCCTACGAGGTCCAAGGTCATGTAAACTTGAATTCTTAGCATTTTAATAGACTGTGAAAGATGCTTGTGTAAACGGAAGTTGTCTAGCAGTTGGTGTTCAAATATCTCAGAATTGACTCTCAGAATCTCAGAATGACTCTTTGGTCTGGTGTTCTAAGCTCCTGTTCACGTGTTCAAGCCCTGGGTGGTGTAACTGCCTACAGCCTTTGAGTTTTTCCCTATTCCCACTCAAATTAGTCAAGCGTGAATTTACCAGGTAATCCACCGCTACTTTGTTGCCGGTTCACTTATGAACAAAGCTTTAAAAGCTTCATTCGTGTGTGCTTGTGCGGTCATAGCGTTACCTGTTCAATGGCGTGCTCAGAGTCCTGAGATACGGCACACACATCATAGCTCTTGGAGTCCAGTCAGTGAGGCCAGGCTTAAAAGGCTAGAGGCGAGTGGGATTACTCTTTCATCTTTATCCATCCCACAAGACGGAGACATAGACGCATGTGTGGGACATGGCATCCACAGTTCGTGTGGGTGACCCCTTCATTTCACCCCTGACATTGGTCCCGACTGCATTAGGGCCGTATTGACACTGCATGTTAATCGGAACCGGTTCCACCTGCGTTGTTTGACGGCTTGTTGAAGAAATTAGATGGCTTGGACAAGATTGACATCTCATTTTCCATGTAATCTTGGGTTGCTAGTGGTGTGACTGTGGGTAAGTAGATTAGGGGTGACATGGAGTGGCTGGGGGTGACAAACCGCTGCAGATGATCCTGACCATGAGGACCTGCACTTAAAGGACGTTCTGAGTGTGTGTGTGTGTGTGTGTGTGTGTGTGTGCTCAATCAGAAGCCATTGCTATTTCATCTGTCTGTGCCGAATCAAGTTCAACTTCACATCTGCAACTTTTTCTGTTCTTGTGTTATGTAGAACCATTTAAATATAGAGCATTTCATAAACAAAATTACTTTTAATATAACAATTTTTTAATCACTGTTCAGTTGGTCGTGGAATGATTTCCATGCTAACGCATGCAGCTGATCAAACGGAGGACTTAATTCAGTCCTCTTATGCATACACTCTCATGCAAATAAGTCACTGGTCTGAATCTTTTAATGCAGAATTTCATTTCTATGGTTTTTGCTGATGCATTCTTACTTGACTGTACACAAACGGAACCTCATTGCCTGTAACTTGCCCTTGACCTTCTATGAACAGGAAAACATGTCCACATAATTGTGTTCTCCTTATACAGGCATGGCTACAGTATTCAGAGAGCTACATTATACAGACAAGGCTACAATATTCAGAATGCTACAGGTCTACAGTATCTCTCCTGGGCTTTTTACTCTTGGCCCTTAAATAATGAAATCTTGACTGTTCATGCTTCATCTCTCGAATGCTTATTTCCAGAAATCGTGTCCTTCCACTGAAACTCTGTCACAGCTCGAACGCTGGTTTGTCAAAAAAACAAAACAAAAAAGCTTTGATGATTGGCTCTCTGGGTGAGCTGAATGGCTCTTCTGCCCACCTGTCAATGCAGTGCCAGCCAATCCCGGCGTCTGCTTGTTGGACTGGTGGACTGGTGTGGTGTCCAGTGAGGTGTTCAGTGAGGTGTGTGGTGTCCAGTGAGGTGTGAGGTGTCCAGTGAGGTGTGAGGTGTCCAGTGAGGTGTGAGGTGTCCAGTGAGGTGTGAGGTGTTCAGTGAGGTGTGTGGTGTCCAGTGAGGTGTGAGGTGTCCAGTGAGGTGTGAGGTGTCCAGTGAGGTGTGTGGTGTCCAGTGAGGTGTGTGGTGTCCAGTGAGGTGTGAGGTGTCCAGTGAGGTGTGAGGTGTTCAGTGAGGTGTGTGGTGTTCAGTGAGGTGTGTGGTGTCCAGAGAGGTGTGAGGTGTTCAGTGAGGTGTGAGGTGTTCAGTGAGGTGTGTGTGGTGTCCAGAGAGGTGTGAGGTGTTCAGAGAGGTGTGTGGTGTCCAGTGAGGTGTGTGGTGTCCAGTGAGGTGTGTGGTGTCCAGTGAGGTGTGAGGTGTCCAGTGAGGTGTGAGGTGTTCAGTGAGGTGTGAGGTGTTCAGTGAGGTGTGTGGTGTTCAGTGAGGTGTGTGGTGTCCAGTGAGGTGTGTGTGGTGTCCAGAGAGGTGTGAGGTGTTCAGAGAGGTGTGAGGTGTTCAGAGAGGTGTGTGGTGTCCAGTGAGGTGTGTGGTGTCCAGTGAGGTGTGTGGTGTCCAGTGAGGTGTGAGGTGTCCAGTGAGGTGTGAGGTGTCCAGTGAGGTGTGTGGTGTCCAGTGAGGTGTGTGGTGTCCAGTGAGGTGTGAGGTGTCCAGTGAGGTGTGAGGTGTCCAGTGAGGTGTGAGGTGTTCAGAGAGGTGTGAGGTGTTCAGTGAGGTGTTCAGCGACGTTGTGTTGGTTGTAATTTGATATCGTGTCTGGCTACCTGTGTTCTGAAATATGCTAGCATTCATCCTACTTTGCTTGGTGGCATTTTGTGATTGAAAGGGAGATTAGTTAGTCAATTTGTGGGGAGGGGGTTGGTGATGACTTACATTGGTAGAAAATGTTAAAGGTTGACCATCGTTTTTTTATTTAGACGATAGTGAACGTCATACAAAAGTATCTCACTGTGTAGGCATTAGTCTGTAAAGCTAAGACTGGCATTCTAAAAGCCACAGTCAAGTTTTAGAATGGAGCTCCCTCACTAGGTGGTGAACATTGCACTTGTTCCAACGTGCCCTTATAAAAACCTAATGGGAAAGAACATTTAGGGAGGGTACTGCGCAGAGTTATTAAGAAGAAATGTTCATGATGGCTTCCCGTGCAGACTTGGGCTGATGAAAATCGAGAGTAATCCACAGAGTTAACTGCAGCGAACACCGCGAGAGCTGTGATTATGGGAAATTCCAGACTTTCAGAACACCTGAAAAGGTCTTCACTGCAGGGATTCTAGTGTCATGACAATTTCTCTGACTAAGTGGATTCAAAAGTCCAGTCAGTGTTCTGCTCTGCTTGTTCCAAAAAACAATATCACAAAAACAAAACAAAATAGGCTCAAAAGCAACCCATAATTGCATGCATGTGAACTGTAGAAGGATGTAATGTTGACTACAGGTTGGACCAGTGTGCCCTGCAACACAACAGTTTGTTTTTATGAGGGTAGTGTTTCCTTCCCACTTTCCTGGAAATTGACTTGGCCTTGGGTTATTATAAGACCTTATAATAATAATAATAATAACAATAATAATAATAATAATAATAATAATAATAATAATAATAATAATAATAAAAAAACGTTTTACTCTAGTCTCTAGTTTTTCAGAACAGGAACAAAATTGATCTATATAAAACTGTATAACTGTGTATACAGTTTAAATGTATGTATTGTTAAAATACATTTAAAAGATATGCTGTTTATTATTTATGAGACAAAATATTTGAGAGCAGTCAAGATGATATATGGTGGACTAAAGGAGAACCAGTGTGTTTTTCGCCACTGAAGCCATTTGCCTTGGGGAAATTTTCAACAGAAAAGTTTGCGTTTGCAGAACTTTTGTGGGCGGAATAGACAGTGTTTGATAGATTGTGATTGGCTGGAGGCGAATTATAAATTAGTCTGAGAGGGAGCAGAAGGCAAGAATTCCCACTCCTGATGCTGGTCTGAGATCAGTGGGATGGAGCGATGTGTGCCCAGAGCAGGCTGGCAGATGCTACCATTACTCAATGCAATCTGTAATTTTCTCTCTGTCAGCTGCTTCTTAGACTGCGTCGTGTTTGGACTGCATTGCAATCAGATGTAACTGAACATGGAAGAGGGAGATGAATGATCTCACCCCTAACAGACTCTCCACGAGGGGGCCGAACCGACGTGGCGAAGTCTGAATTACAGCAGCGATTGTCAGCTGTGACCCATGTTTGTGAAGCTGCTTATTTGAGCGAATGGGTAATTGGTGATAAATATCCTGCTATCATCCCAAACGCAGCCCTTATTGTGTAGTCACATGAATTTTGGCCTCTGTGGTTATCTTGTTCACATATAGCAGCTTTTTACTTAAATATTTCTGTATTTTTTGTTATTTTTTCAGCATTTAATACAGAATGCACAACAGCCTTGCCATGGTTATATTACTCGATTACTGTATGGCAAATTCTGGTTTATTGCAATTGTGTAAAACTATGCTTGGTAGGTACATACAGCCAGAATTTGATCAAACTGAATTTGAGGTCAAATGCATAGCTATGTCCTGACCACATAGCAAGGCCTGATTTTGATCATATATATATATACAAAGCTCAGACAGTACCCTTCTTCTGTGGCAAAATTCAGAGAGAGTATGTCTGCAATCTTTCTCCTAATTTGCTAGTCACTCCCTATAATGTTTTGGTCTGATCACTGACATATTCTTAAAATGCATCTCAGCTCATGACTCTCATGAGGAGCCAATGTGATCTTATCCACAGGCCCAAGGGCAAAATGTTCTGATGGACGGTAAATTAAGGACAGTTTTGTGAGATTCATGGCTGTCCACCTGGGCTAAAAAATATTATGAATTTGAGTGTTTGCCACAGGAAACACAATATGCTGATTCATGTGCTTTTAATTTGTATTACACGGACCGGATGGGTGCGGACCCAGAGTCCTTCCTGCTCCCCCTTTGATTTTGGAATTACAAATTCAGAGTGGCGGCGTGCCATGAATCTCAGCCGGCCCTCCAAGCCTGCTGGTGTGGTGGGGTCAGATATCCTGTCTCTGGCTCACGTTGGCGCTGAGATAGTTACTGCAGCCTCTGGTCCTCTGCGATCTGAATTGAACCCGCCCTCTCATCACCCTCTTCTCTACACCTACACGCGCCAGGAATGACCAAATCTAATCACTTTTCTGTAGCTGTGAGAGCAATATATCATCAGCTTCCTTAAGGGTCATCATGTCACTTTTGATCTTTGTTTGCAGCAAAAACTCCAAACACGATGTAGCAGCAGCAGTGATGGTACTAACAAAAACTGTGGGAACAATCACGGTTTTTTTTTTTTCATTGCCCCCTTTTAAGTCTTCTACTTCATCCAGAATAATGCTCAAACTAGCATCGTTTGAGTCAGTCCTTAGCCAAATCTCTGAATCACTACTTAGGCTGAACTGAGGCAGCTGAGGAGCTGAGACAAGTATAATTACACATTATATTATTTGACTACTATGGATATTTTAATGAACGGCTCTGAAATACAGCGGTGCGTGTACAGCTGAAATATTTCCGGCTTCACAACTTCACATTTACACACCACTACAAAACATGCTAACAGAAACTTATCATCCTGTTTTTAGATTCTCACCACAACCATCAGCAAAAGATTCTGCTCTCTTTAGAACTACAAGGTTTAAAAACTATTTTCACCTCAGATTATTAGAACCCTAGTGGCGTGGGGGCCCTAAGCGGTCACGTAATTCGAGCATGCCTTGGGCCGGCTCTGGCATTTATCAGATACTCTTCGTCCTAGAAGGCATACTTAGAAATAATTAAGTGTGCAATACTAGAAGCGCTAATTCACTCTTGGCTGTGTAGTCAAGCATCAGGGTTTTAAAATCTGATGCGAGCATCTACTGGAAAGTAGTGAAAGTCACATTTGAACAGTTGAAGACCAGCCATGTTGCTGCATCCTGGATCAACTGTACAGCAAGTAGAGTAGATGACAAGAGACCTAAGAAGTGCCTAGGTAGCTTCCTGAGAGACTGGGTTGAATCCTTTATAAGTCAAAACATGAGTCAAGAATAATAACTGGTCATCCAAAGTTATATTCAAGCTGTGTGCAGCTTCAGATGGAGTAACCAGGGCATTCTCGAATGCTGAGGATCAGGAGTTGCTTGGATGTACAGAGGTTTACTGTTGCTGGGGTTGAGTTTTAAGTGGTCAGCCATCATCCATGAAGTGATGGCAACCAAGCTTAGCGAGCTGCGACTCAAAACCTGTCAGAAGTGGGAAGGAAAGGATCATCTGAGCGTTGTCAGCATAGCAGTTATAGGAGAAACCATGGGAAGATATTACATCATCAAGAGAGCAAGTATAAAGAAAAGGACCTAGCAGTGAGTCCTGAGGGACACCAGTGGAGAGTCTACACGCATTGGATCTTCTCTACTATACCTGAGAGAATAGACCCTTCAGCTTTAGAACAACTTCCATACAGAGCCAGTGATGCTGAGGTTGGAGAGAACGGAAAGGAGGATGAAGTGACTTGTTGGCTGACAGTGGAATTGGGACAGGTGACAGTTTGGAGATGGTGGCAATTGATTGGCTCGTTCAAGATTGGCTCATTCGCTGATTGGCTCATTTGATAACTTTTGAGAGTGAAGAGTTGAGTGGTAATGGGTGATGGTAGGTGTTTATGTCAGAGCTGTGAGGAGTGGCCGTCTGTTGGATTAATACCACCCTTGAAGTCTTGAATGCAGAAGGTGCATGTACTGTTGATGATGGTATAGATGAATAGAACAGATCTCTAGAAACTGGAACAGAGTGGGAGGAATGGGAACCAGTGGGCAGGCAGTCAGATTGCTGGATGTCAAGAGATGAAGGACATTGTCTGTGGAAAGAGGAGAAAAACCAGTTAGAGTGTTTGATGGGGATGGTGGGAATACTGGTGAGAGGAGTGGCGAACGAGTAGATGGACAGGTGGATTCATGCAGCTTTCTCCTCAGACAGCTGGTGTAACCCTTGAAACCTTGTGACCCACTTATGAGCGATCACTTTATGACAGAACCTTGAGTTTTATAAGATATGGAACTCATATTTCATGGTGTTTCTATGAGTTCGAGTAGTAGATGGCAAGAGAATTCACATTTATCTATTTATGTAGCCAGAAAAAATTCTTAGTTGGTATATTACATTTTCATACAGTACAGGTGTTGTCACCCCATTTTTCTCAGATGTGAGTATTAATAGCCTTTTATTGTTATTGTACAAGCATTGGATTAATTTAATCACCAATGCAGGATTGTAAGTTTCTAAGAACGTGGACTATTTTAATGGGCATGGAGCAGTAACGATGCATATGCTGAATATAGCGAGATCAATAACTCCACCTAGGAGTCCACAGACCTCCACGTTTCCACCAGGGAAGTTCTGATGGACATCGAGGACTTTGGGTTCACCCTGTTGGAGACAGGCAAGGTGGCAAATTCACAAATCCCAGCCGTGACGGGTGCAGAGGTGAAGCCCGAAAACAGCTGATGTGTGGTTCAGCGGAAGAAGATCCTGGTATGTGGCTGTGGGGCCACCACCTCCACAGGTGACCAGGACAGCCTGGAAGATCAAACAGACACATTTCCTCCTCAGCAGCTCCTGTTACGCCTGCTCCCGTTCACACGAGATACAGGGAGCTCGTATTGGCGCTTGAGAGCGAGCGGAGTGCCTAGCCATGGGTTATCTGCTCGGTCACTCCATCTCAGCTCGTCTCTCGGGTCGCTCCTCCCTGTAGCGAGACGAGATCGAGACTCTTGGCGCTTTGGTGAGGTCTCATCACACCACGCAGCCAAACCACACCACGCAGTATGGGTTGTGGTTGTTCTGATCGACGAGACGCTCCTGTCCCTGCAACGTCGGGGTCTTGCTCTCGCGCTGCATCATGGGGAAGCTGCTTGTTCTGTAACATCATGGGCGTGGAGCGATAATGAGGTGGGACATGTTAGGTTGGCGATCCAAGACCGACATGTTTCCAACATGAAAAACTGAAGCAAACACAAAATACACAACACAATGTAAAACTTTGACCTAAACAAACAATAAGCTTACTATACAAACCAGGAATATGATGGTACTTGGAATCACAGAGACACAGAGACTTTATCAGCAAAGACCAAAGCAAGACACAGTATAAATACACAAGAGATAATGAGAGAACTAATCAGAAATGGTTTAGCCCAATAATGAGAGGCGGGGTAACAAATGACAAGGCGTGAAAACAGAAAACACATGGGAAACCACAAGAGGACATGATTGACAAGAGGGGGTGGAGCCAGACGCGACAACTACACAACTACACACGTCTTCCACTCATTTCTACTCAATGACGGATCGACTCACCAGATCATTACTTGGCAACATGTCACATTAGTTAGTTCAGTGCCTCATGTGTTTATCTTTAAGTTGGCCATATGGCCACTTATGATTGGCTGCCACCAATAGCTAAAAACGGCAGCAGGCTGCCACTGAGCTTGTGTATGGTGGCAGATGTCCAGGTCTCCATGAAAATATAGAGCCAAGCAGGTGTAATGTAGCAACATGGATGGCTTGTGCTAATGTTGCCAAAAAAACAAGAGTTTTAAGGGCTCTCTCTGACAGAGGAGATAAGTGCTTTTGCTAATCACACATGAGGCTTGTTGAAGTTTTACAGTCCCTAAATGACACCATTTTTAGCATCCTTTGTGAAACAATACATTTCAATGTAACAGACATTTTTCATAATTGTGGTACATTTGACTGTCAAACCAAGCAGTGCAAGTGCAAATGCAAATAAACATGTATACTTGGAGTAATTAGTTCCTAAATTTCAATAACTGCTCAAATATTGATAATATCACTCCAACCCTGGGAGCCACGGGTGGTCTAGAAGCACAATTCTAATTCAAGCCAGCCACCGTTAATGGCAGTCTGGGATACAAATCTCACCCAGACATGGGAGGTTTCAATTCATAAGGAGATAACACTCCTAAGGCAGGAACACCACCTAGCATACATTATGTGATATCTGCTTTAAAGAGGCTGACAGGCTACAGTATTTATATCTTTGGTGGGTTCAATATTCTGCCAGTGCCAACATAAAGACATTATTTGGGTATGCACAGATAGAATAAAAATCTTACTGCAAAAAGGTATATTCATGACAAGCACACATATTTTTATGGAGAAGACATTTGACTGTTATCTCCAGAGACTACAAGAAATGTTCCCTTTCTTGCTACTCACCTCTTGCTGGTCTTACGCTAGGGACCCGCCTATTGACTGTCGTGTGTCTTCAGGCCATTGGAGGGCGTGGGTGACCACTGTTGCACGTGGGGTGTGTTCATCGGCTGTAGTCTCTTTGGTGTGCTGAAGTGTCAATACAAACAGGCCATAATGGATGACCGTGAACCGACGAAAGTGATCACCAGCCCCTCACGGTTGCCTCAGTGTTAGTTTGGTGTTTAGCTTGCCTTAGCTCTTTCCCAACTCTGGTATAGCCTTTATAAAGCCATTTTTGCTAACTGGTGGCATTATAAAATGAACACAGCCTAAACAAAAAGCAAAAAAAAAATCTCTCTCAGTCTTTCCTGTTCTTCAAAGCCTAAATTATTTACTTAACAAACTTTCTTTTTCAACCCATGACTGCATGTTTCAGTGGTGAACCTGAACAACAAGGACTGTCATATCTATCTGAATCCTACGTTTGGCTCTGCAGCCACATATGGTTTAATGATTGCCAAAGTTGGGACATTTCACCAAAATGGCTGAAACTTGTTCAGCTCCGACATCTAAGGATTAATGTGTGTTTAATATACAATACAAGTGAGGAGAGCTCTGACTAGCGTGACCTATTTCACAGCCCTTCTCAGTTATTATTTTTTTAAAATCGCTTTGCTGTGCAGACCTAAATAAATTTCATCTTCCTGACTCCAACATTCCATTTTTAATTATTTGTTTTTAAGAAAACATTCAGAATGTGTAAATGCTGATTGGAGTCAAGGTGAGCAAATTGTATTTTCCCCTAGAGGATAGAAAGAGCACTGAGAAGGTATTTTTAGTAACGCCGTTGGATAGATTTGGTATAGGTCTGCAGTGAATTTATAGTGACCTAAGGCATGCCACGGACTGGTGCGATGCACAAGCCCAGAAAAGATCACACGAGCACTTCTCGAGTAGTAAATTCTGACGACACTGCAAGCGTTTTACTTTACGAGCACTGTGGATTTACGCGCTGATTGCTATCAGTAAAAAAGTTGATATGAGGGATTAGTCAGTAACTGAAAAATTCAAAATGTTCAGATGACATGACGGACTTATTAAACTAAGAGCCACCAGCCATTTGCTTATTCTTTGTTTTCTTTCCATTCATTTGGTTGGTGTGGTGTTTGGCTAGATGGTGTTTACTCAGAGACTAATGCTTTGGTCTCACATTTATAGGTGCTGTCAAAAGTGGTCAAAGTGCTCACTACTCTGTTACACTCTTAACCTCCCCTGGAGTGTCACTATTTGGAGTATCACACTTATTTAGAGACTGTTTGTATTCAGTCAGGAGCAGTACAAAAAAAAAGCTTAATTCATCATGTTGAGTAATTAGAGCTTAATGGGCCCTCTGGTGACTCCCACTTTCTTTGCATCTGCGGGCAGAGTGTGGAGAGAGTAGGTTGGCCCTCTGCTGGACATTGTTGGTATAGCATCCTGGCAGGACTCGTTTTGCATTATACATAAAACAACAGTGGGTGGATACACATTAATGACAGAAGGATCACAGATAATAATTTTAATATAGAGCATATACTTATGGTCCTATTAAAAGGGCACTGCTGTACCAACGTGTGTCAGTGTTTTCACTGCATGTTACTTAGGTTTCCAGAGAAGAACTAGAATGAATTTCAGATTATCAGAACTGAGCACAATATATGTTAATAATTAAAATTATACTGTTTTAATCATTACAAATATACAGTTCGCATGACTGTTCAGCCAGTATTAAATAACAAGTTCAGTTCTGATGCCTTGTTCCAGTGTATTTTGATTACAAGCTGCAGAGTTTAAGAATGTGCATCAGATGTTTCTCTTTTTAATGGGAGTTTAATGGGACAGTAGCCACTCCCCTTGTGATGTTCTCTACACACGTACGGACCTGGTCCTGGCCCTTCTGGACCGTCTGGTCGTTTCTCAGCCTTTCCTTTGTCTAGCTCCTGTGACTCAACCTTGTAGAGCAGGCAGAATGAGATGAAAAGGTCAAAGGTCCTTTGCTCAGGGAGCACACATGCTGTCATACAGATAAATGTTATGAAAGGTGCAGTAAGTCACATTTACCACCTCATTTATTTTGATATAAAGTGCAGCTCACATGAAATGAAGAATGAAAGTGCGTTACAGTCCTCAAATGAACCAGTTTATGCTCCATCACATCCCCAACAGGGAGGCAGTCGTGTTAAAAATGGGTTTAGTTTAGAGTCTCTGATACATCCAGGACACTAGATGTCAGTATAATGGCTGTTTTATAATCTAATAATCACTGGAAACAGTTTGTCTCTTTAAATCCCTCTGGATTAAAGGATCTGCCGAATCCAGACAGTGGCCATGTGGTAATTGCGCTGAATGTTGTATACCTACAATTAATAAATAACGTTGTAGCTTCAGAGTAGATTTACTTCTATATTTGCTTTTGCTTCTAAACTCTTATAAAGTTCTCATTAAAAGGGCTTTTGTGATTTGAAGCAGGTCTCAATTGTGGAAGCTGATATTTTAATAATTGTTCAAAAACTATAAAACATTTGTTCTCAGTTCCAGTTTCTCTATGTAAATTTACCACAGTATGTACTTCAAGGATGATTGTCATAACGGTTAGTACTCAGCTGAATTTTCAAGACCTTCATTCTGTCTTAAAGACTGGAATGGGATATCTCGCCAGGGGGCTCCAAAAATTGTCCTCATAAATTGACATTGGAGATGTTGTTCGGTCCCTGAATGTTCGCTGCCTCCTAATGACATTTCCTTCCAAACAAAAACACAGTGGCGTTCTGTCAGGTCTGTGGGAGCCAAGAGGTTCGAAGTAATATGACTAAATCCGTTCATCAGAAGATGAGTTTTTGTTTATGTTTTTCATCCTATCTCATTTCCTCGGAGAGCTAACGAGCGTGCGCGGTCAGAAATTAGCAGGGAGAAGAGAGAGCAGAGGGGCTTAGTAAATATTTCTCGAATCCCTGATTAATTGAAATTGGATTTTAACAGCTCATTCGACCATGAGCGAGCGAAGAGTGTGGCGAGGTGCTTTTGCATTGCTAATGTAATTTTCTTCGTTGCCAGGGCATCGGAGAGGTACCAGGTAACATTCTTCCACAAGATGCCATTATGCTGAACATTTGAATTAACTGTCTGAATCATTCTTTGCACTGGTTTAACATAAATCTGCTTATTCTTTTCCACCCTAAATGTCAGTGTTTTGGAAATCTCTGAAGGTCAAGATAACATCCAGTGATAAGGTGTGAAAATGGAGATAGCTTTACAGCACAGGAGGCACTAGCTAGTGAATTCAACTTGTCCTTGTGTCTATAATGTATTTACACTGCCAGTATTAAGACACACAGAAGATCGTAGGAATTGCAGGCCCTTTCTCTTCAGACCAAGAGTAATTTGTGCCCAGGAAAGGTGTCGATCAAACGTACCACAATCTTGTTTATGTTTAAGCATCCTACCGGAACCTTCTGAATATCTAACTAACTCTGTAACGCAACCACAACAAGTCCAGTTCATTTCATTTGTCACAGGAACCATCCAGGAAGTCATTAGCCTACCCTCTCCCTACAACTCTTGACTTCCCTTTCCCAGAAAAGTGTCTGTTCTTCTGTACATCCAGTTACACACACACACACACACACACAAAGAACCGGCTGCCGGCATGCTGCGGAGGATGTCGATGATGCCTGGTGTCCAGGCGGTGAGTGGAGATCAATAGCTGCTTAAATGAGGTTGAGAGAAAGTCCAGGAATAGCCTGGTCCTCCTCCCACCTCCCCTCCCTCATCACCTCCTGAGGCCTTAACTGAAAGTTGTGTTACTTGAGAGGGTCTGTTCGCCATTACAGTGTGAGAGAGCCTTTGCTTCTCACTGCTGTAAAACTCCCTGTCAGGCCTAGTCATGAAAACGAAAAGCTTCACAAAGAGTCACCGAGCCCGTCCAATTGAGCCGTCTCTCGCCTCAGGAGCAGCTTTGGTTTTTATGGAGTCTTTAGAGCCACAGAGTGAAGGGGAAGCCCTATAGGTTTTGCACCGAAATTAAACATTACGCTATGTTAGAAGGGATTTAGGAGGCCCTTGTTGAGAAAGGATTCGGTTATGCTCACTAGGTAATCTCAGATTCACTCTGCTGAAAGCATCCGAGCCCACATTACTGAAAGGACATGACTTCATGCAAGAGAACCGATCTGTTCATTAGAACGAAGAGGGCCATCTGATCATGGGCCATAGTAACCCAAACATGAAAGGTGTAGATACTTAGTAGAGTATCACGTCAAACACTCTCCCTGTCGTTTCAGATGATCTTATGATGCTTTAGAGAAACAGTCTACGGGCAGGAGTGTGGCCGCCAGGCCAACAAACACTTAACTAGAATCCAACCCGAACAATAAAAGCCAGACATTCAAATCCAGGTCAAAACGTGAGAGTAGATTTGTCAAAGCGAGACTTTACCAGCCGGACCACCTGGAGAGAGGCATTCACAGAGAGGGTTGACGGGTCTGGTCTAGGGGTCTAATTGCACAACAGTCCACCACGCTGAAACGTAGACACAAGAGAGGAGGCTCAGATACTGTGCTACCACTAAATGCTACATTACTGGGTTAGTGTCATGGCATGCTATGGCCCTGTGGGGGAGCTGTTTTCCTCTCTCACTTTCTCTGCTCCACAGTCCTGGTTCTCTCTCATTCTAATCCCTCTCCGTCTGAAAGGCCGGTAATGGGTGAAATTATGCGGAACGTGAGCCCTGCGCGATGATTATGGCGATTGATAGTGGGATGATGAGACAAGTGGTATGTCACCCGTCTGTGGAGGTTCATCGACTCCCCTCCCCCCTGCAAGCCCTCGAGTTGCCCCCAGATTTCACACTCCATTTTGGCATGATTTGTGGCTTCAGATTGAAATCGAAGTCAAAGGATTTTTTTTCTTTCTTTCCTGTCCCATCAGCTCCACCCTCACCCCCACCCCCACCCCCACCCTCACCCTCACCCCCACCTCCACCCTCACCCCCACCTCCACCCTCACCCTCACCTCCACCCTCACCCCCACCTCCACCCTCACCCCCACCCCCACCTCCACCCCCACCTCCACCCTCACCCCCACCCCCACCCTCACCCCCACCCCCACCCTCACCCCCACCCCCACCCCCACCCTCACCCCCACCTCCACCCTCACCCCCACCTCCACCCTCACCCCCACCCCCACCCTCACCCCCACCCCCACCCCCACCTCCACCCTCACCCCCACCTCCACCCTCACCCCCACCCCCACCCTCACCCTCACCCCCACCCCCACCCTCACCCTCACCCCCACCCCCACCCCCACCTCCACCCTCACCCCCACCTCCACCCTCACCCCCACCCCCACCCCCACCCTCACCCTCACCCCCACCCCCACCCTCACCCCCACCCCCACCCCCACCCTCACCTCCACCCTCACCCCCACCCCCACCCTCACCCTCACCTCCACCCCCACCCCCACCCTCACCCCCACCCCCACCCTCACCCCCACCCCCACCCTCACCCCCACCCCCACCCTCACCCCCACCTCCACCCCCACAATGCCCCCTCTTGACATGACAAGAAATGAGAGTGGCAACACAGGTCAGATGGATGGTCACAGTCTTGCTTGTTCTGTTCCTCTGTTTCCATCTCTCCCTCTCTCTTCTTGTTTCTCTCTCTCCTTCTGTCCCTCTCTTCCTCACACTCTTTCTCTTTGCTCTTTCCTCCTTCCAGCCTCCCTCTATCTCTCTCTCTCTTTGTCTCTCCCACCCCATTCACTACCTCCCTTGTTCTGTCTCTTCATCTTCTTCTTCCTTAATCATCCTTCTCTTTCTCTCATTTCCCATCTCTCCATCCCTCTCTTCTTCTGCTGTCGTACAGTAACTACCCTGACAGCCTTAACAACATCCCATGGGAGTAGCACACAGTCCACTGTTTATGCTACAGTGTGGGTCGTTGCATCATTAAAAGACCTATTGCTTACAGCATCATTATGTGCCAAATAACCTAGCAATTAAAAAAATCGTGTCCTATAGACATGAGCACAATTTACATAATAAGATAACTTATCTTCATCCTCCCTGGGAATTTGGGCCAAAGTTTTTCTTCCTCAAATGAGATAGTGATGTAACACAATGTAAAATATTTGAGTGTGAACTCTAAATGGCCATTTTTCCCCCTCTGGGTGTCAGCACGGGGTGTTTGATGTTTTCCTGGGAAGGGGTGCCTCAAACCTTCGCCGAGACGTTTGATGTAGGAGATCTGAGCCCCTTCTTGCGCAAATGGCTTCACAGACAGCCACCCCGTCGCCATGGCGAGTGTCAGGCCATCAAACGACTTCAAAGCCCCTGTGCTGCACTGACCCCGCCCACATGGCACCGACGGCCGGGCTTTCGGCTCACGCCATTTCCTTTGTTTCACGGCCACAGAAAGTGGCGTCTAATGAACTGGTGTTCCCCCACTGGAATAAAGCAGTACGCTTTAGGTACTTCAGTGTCTATAGTGTGAACAGTAATTGCCTTGTGAAATTAAAGAAGATGGTCAGACTTACAGCAGTAAGCTCTGATTGGTTTCTTTGTTTTGTTTTTTTTTAAGGGGGGAGGTTGTTGAAGGGAATATTCGTCCTTGAAGGGAAAGGAAGGCCTTGAAACATGATTTCTCGTCATGTGAACCTGCGGTTGCCTACAAAATAAACGTTTTAAACTGGGCTAAAAATAGGGTGACTAGCTGTTGTTGTATTACTGTCAAATGTGATTGCGATGATCTTATTAGTGGTGTGTCGCTAGCTGATCCTTCAGTTGGATTTTTGTAGTGTCGGCAGTGTTTTGCGTGGAAAGGTTCACAGAGCTTTCTGTCCTCACTCACATTCCAATTCCATGACATCTTGAACATAAAGTCCATTTTTAGTTTTGGAATTGAAACCATTTGAACAGTTTGAGGGTTTTAAGGGCCCAAAACGAAGTTTTGGCTCTCTTGCCCAAGATTTGGGTTTGATGTTGAAAGAAGAATTTAAGCTCAGCTAATTCCGATCCCCAAATGAGACATTTCTAAATCCTGTCCACACCATATCTCGTGTTATCAGTTAATAAAAATGTCATCTCCAAAGTCTCTGAAGGGGATCTTGCCACTCTTCCTGCCAATTAAATTGTAAACTTCTTTTCACAGACAGATTTAACACTGTTTCTCATTTCTCAAGCCTCTATCCTTTCTTGTCTGAAAAGGCCGGTAACCGAATGAATATCATACCCCAGTTGTAAATTGCTGTAGCCGACAGGTCAGCTTTTGACATTGCAACAATGGAGCCCTTCGGATTTCAACAAAACAACACCAGGCAAAACGTACAAATGTATCCATTCGCTTTGCTGACTCTCTGTGCCGTCTGCTAGTAAACATGGAACCACTAATCAAAAGCCCTCAAAAGCCAGGCTATTGTATAGGAGCACTTCACATATTGTTAATAGATATCATAGTGTTGGCCTTTGTACTGCTAACATCAAAGAGCAATATGCAAATGAGTGGTGTTAATGATCAATTTAGCATTAGCGTTATCTCACAAATGTAAATAACATCCGGTGGAATAATGCAAGCTATTCAGTCAGTCACATGAATGTTTTATTATATCATAGGCATATTGGAAATGGATTTTTATCTATTCTATTATCCAAACGTAGCTGTGTTTTTCCTGCTAGCACCTAAAGAACAGAGCAAATAAAGAAGTTTTCTTGAAGGAAACCGCTTAAATGTTTCCGTGGTTTGAAAAGTGGGAAGAGGCTATTTCAGTGGGAGCTGTGAGTGACGTATCAGATGAGGTGGAGGGACTGGGAGCTACAGCCGTAATGGGGAGTGTAGATTCATGGGGCCCTGCGGCGTCCAGCCAGATCCTCGCATTTCGGGCGGTGGGGGAGGGGGGTTTAGCCCGACAACCCGCCCTCGTTCTCGTTCAGTTCTTCTCTCCTGGACCCAGGCGTGCCATCTGAAAAAGAACGTAACGGTGTGTGTTTCTCGCTCGCCGGGTGCCGGGCGGAGCCGGCCTGTTCGTAGCCTGGTCCGATAGAAAGGAATCCTGTTCTACATGGTTTATGTACTGTGGGAGTTAATTACTTAAGACCTTCAGGGAGCGGTCAGTGACATTGTTATGGCCCTTTATTCTGGTGTTCCCTTGTTTATGTTGCCTTATTTGCATGAGATATATTCATATTTGCATGTGGTATTTTGATCCTCCTGCATTTTCCGGTGGCTATAAACTGTGAGGGTGTCAGAGATGATCCATCTTCTCCCCCCCCCTTGCAGAAGAGGTCGGTGATCGTCAGTGGTCTGGTCCTGGCAGTGTCTCTCTTCGTGGTGGCGGTGAACTACTCTGAGAAACCCCGGTTCCTGCTGACGCCCGTGCTGGGTCAGGGCTTCGCCAGCCGCTGGTCCTTCTCCCGACAGCCACAGGAAGCCTCCCGGGCCGGGCACCCCGGCTACGTCAGCGTTCCCAAGCAAGAGGTGAGAGCTATGCCCCAACCCCACTCTCGCAAGCCTCGAGGCGCCTCCGTAAAGAGCAGACGCCGCCGTGTTCGAAAGTCAGCGGCCACGAGCGCATTTTGCGTCAGCTCTCTTCCCCAGTTTTACGAAGTCAGGTCACGTTCCAGCTCCTGCTTCTCGTTTAAACGATGGAATTTTACTGCATCTGTCTCCGTCTGAAGGGCCTCTGTCTTCAACCCCGAAATCTGTAGCCCGGAAGGCCAACAGTGCTGAACCGCACAGGATTCATGTCTGTATGCTAATGCATATTTCTGTACTGATATAACCCCTAGAATGGGCTATTTGCTTAAAAAGCCCTAGAGGTCTACCTTTTGCAGTGTTAACATGCACCATCGCTTATTACTGTTCGAACCCCCTTACCGATCTTATTATTCGCAACGGTGTTTTAATGATAAACCTCTAGGAACGGTTAGACGCCAGATTTTGCGTGGGTGTCAGCCGAGGCAGGGTCTTGCATGGCTAAGGTCACTGGGGTGCTTGTCTGAGACAGACCTTTGATTCATAGTAGCACTGGGACACAATGTTACTGCTTCCCTGTAAATTATCGCCAGGAGTGGTGTAGCACTTTTCCCATGGACCAAATAGATCAACACTTTATTGCCTAGTCTTAAGGCGCACTGACTGAGTGGTTTATTATGGGACAAACTGCTTGAAACAGATTTGATGCTAATGATGGTCATGATTATAATGATGATGAGTTTCGCTGAGTTTAATCAAGGTTACTACTTTTTCTTCTTGCTGCGGTACATGACAGTAGATGCAGAAGTATCTTATTTCAATCTTCAGTAGCTGTGGACGACTGATTGAGCCCAGCGGGACAGGTGTGTGTGTGTGTGTGTGTGTGTGTGTGTGTGTTGGGGGGGGCAAGCTCAAAAAGAACCACAGGGCTGGAAGGTCCTCCCACTGTAAGACTGGCATGTGCTCATCACGCCTTTGTTTTAGGGGTGGGGTTTCGGATGATTGGCGTTTGGCCTCCTCCCAATAAAACAGATGAGATGTACATCAGCTGCAGTTGCGATGACATCGTCTGGCTTTCGAACATGATGGAGCTGTGGGAGCGTCGGCACAGGTGTTCGGATCCGCACGGCTGGCTGTCAGATCTCCAGCGCACGCCTGACAGCCCATCCACAGACTAACGCTCCTTCCCGTCTGCTTCCTACCACTGACGCACCTGTCAGAACCGGGTTTGGGTTCGGTATCCAGCTGATAGAGGCAGCTCCTGATGTAAGGGTCTGCTGTGCTTTCAGTTGTACTTGGTCATCTGAGGCTAATTGGCCTCAGCTGGACTAAATCTGGACGTTTCCAGACCTGGCTGATGAACACAGTACCGTCGTCGATGCCCGGGGGAGATTCCAGTGCATGCAAAAAATTTTAATATTGCTCTTGATGTCAAATCCTTAGCAAACTAGGGGGAAAACTGTGTTAAACACTGGATAAATAAATAGGTTTTGGATTTTGTTAATGATTCAAATCCTTCACTGGAAAATACAATCCATTATTGTAAAATAAATTGAAGAACTTCTTTTGACTATCTACACTTTGACATTTACGTTACTTACACTCAGACTAGCTATGATTTTGAGTAGATGAAAAATGTAAAAATGAAGTTTTTAAGACCTATATTTAAGATATATAATTGTAGTCTTACTTTCAGTTAGGTACCTTACTAACTCATGTGGGTTGGGCAGTGAGTTTTTCTAGTCAGTGTAAACATTTATAGTAATGTCTGAGATGCATAGTAGTTTCAGAAATGTTAACATTTTTATTACCTGTAGTATACTAATGGTAGCTGTCATTTTTTGGTTGACAAGTTTCAAATGACTGCTTTGCTATTAGATTCATCTGGTGCACATGGCCTACAGGACATAGAATAGAACGTTGCCCCAAGGATAATTCTATTTATACTCGAGCAGAAACATTTTCCTTATTTTTTAACTTCTATGCCCTGTTCACACCGCTGTCAGTTTAACCATTTGGGATTTTACTGGATTGTCTACTTTTACATTTCTTATTAAATTTTGTGTCCTGGCAAGAATGTGAGATGTTATTTCTCAGGTAATTTAGTCATGATTGTTTGCTGTTCGTCGCATGATCATGCTATTAATCAAAGAGTTTTTAACCTTTTGCGATCCCAAAAGCATTTATTGACATTGCAGTATCAAAGCCACAGAGCTATAGGAAGAATGTGATCAATATCAACACAAAAACAAACCAACAAACTAAATTGAAGAGTATTGGATGTCTGGGAAAATGTAATTATTTTAATCAAGAGAGTTGCTATAGAGAAAGATTGAAAGTGAGAAAGAAGGAGAGAAAATGTACAGAATAAATGTACCTTTTTCACTTTTAGATTTCGGGATTTCTTGCTGAGATGTTTCACACCTTTTTTCTTATTTCTTTCGTGTACTGTAAATGATACATCACTGCTGTGTCTTAGTCTCGCTTCATACAAAAGGGCCTTGTTTCATTTTTCTTGCTCTTATTTCTCTGAAGTGTTTTCCACGGTTTGATCACAAGCGCACCTGATCCATTGAGAATTATCTCGACTTTGAGCACACCTGTCTTCATTCCAAATCGCACAGCTGAGGACCTGAATATAAATAAGAAGAAAAAAGGGTTAAATAAGCCTCTTATGAGGCCTGGTAGAACACACCTTAGCTTCTTCAGCTAATACATTATACATATGAAATCAGATCTACATTAAGTTTTGATTAAATTACGTGAAAGTTGGTCTAAGAACTTAGAAAATGTATCATGATCATTACAAAGGGTTTCCAGACATGTGTGAGGCCTGTACTTAGAATAATACTGCCAGTTGAAATTCTTCATGTAATCATTGCTAGTCTAGGAAGAGTTTTAATGTGTAGGCAAACCACCCTTGAAATCGAGTCAGTTTGTATTTGATAACATGGTAGCCAAAGTGTGATGAACAGCTAAAGTGTTTTGCTAGATTAGTTTAAACTGCTCTTCCATTTTCATAATAAAATCAAGATTACCCAGAATCTCTAAAGGTGCGGCTGTTTTGGTCCTGGGTGATGGTCAAACTGCTCGTTTTAGGTTGACTTGTATTAAAGAGTTTCTTCTTTCTAGAAGAACTACAGAGTCAGTGATCTGGTCATGGATATAAATCTAGAGTAAGAAATGAAAAACAAAAGTGGCCCTAGTAGTTTACCCTGATTATCATTTTTTTAGGTAAAATATCAATTATATTGTTGCAGCAATGAATGTCTTCAAAAAGCAGAACTGAAACAAAAAAACTGCATTTTTAGCAATTCTAATGCAGTTTGGGAAGTCTGAGCATAGATAGGTTGTGATAGGTTGAACAAAATTAGATAGACATAGACCTACGACTATGGGATTGGTGTCAGGTACAAGGTAAGTTTCATGACTGCATATTCCTATGGCCTAGATACAGAAAAGAAGGCTAAATTAAGTATTAAAGCAATGGATAAATAAGCTAGTAAAATGCTTTTTTAGCAAAAAGCTAGTCCTTTTTATTTTTGCTATAAATACATTTAAATGATGACAAAACTCTAATGTACAGTTTGTTGAGATGTTTCTAGATTGTTGTATATGAAACACTAGAACTATCATTTGTTATAATGTCTTTTTGACCGTGACAGTTACACAATGTCCCTAACCTCCCGCCTAATGGAGCCTGAACCAAGTAACACATGGAGCGAGCGTTCGCGGTCAGGCACCGTCATCGTGGTGGCGGGAACGAAAGCGTTTTTGTATTATTCGTAGCATGCTCTGGTTAGTACGGTTTGATGTAGAGCACTGGCCAAGTCTTACTGTCTGGAGCGAAGCGATTCTCTGGTGCCTTTGAGGGCTCGGGTGTTTTTATCAACGTGGTCTGTCTGCTGAAACACTGACATCAGTATTTCTTTGAAAATTAGTCCATGGTTGAATTGACGTTGGAATGATGCATGTCTGCATTGACAAAGACGTTGAGAACTGAAGCCGCACCGCGTAAAGGCAAGCTGATAAAAAACAAAATTATACTAGTTAAAAGTTGTTTAAATGCTGCTGTGATCTAAATAAATCATAAACTATTATAATATAGTCAATATGAATACGTAATGGATTAGTAATTATTCTGATTGCAGCCTGTCTTTCAATTAAAATCCAATACTTCTTAAAAAATATTTGAAGCTTTTTTGAACAACTGATTAAAGGTCATGCCTTTTATGTCATGGACTTCTTTGCGCTCTAAAATATATTATGTGCTATAATGTCTTAATGACGGTCCCATGCAACGATATAAAAAAAAACCTCATTACTTTATGCATTCAGCACAGAATTACATTCCCAACTGTGCTGTAAAGCCCTTTTGCACCTGTCATATAACCCATAAGTGGTTCTGGCAGTGTTCCAGATGGGGTTATGGGTGAACGGAGCTCCAGTTGAAATGCAGGAAATGCTGATTTGGCCGTTTGCAGGGACTAGACTTAGTAAACATTCCCACAGCATTCTGGGTACACTCAAATGTAAACAAAAGCCACAACACTGTAAGTTCAGAGAACAGTATTTATAATCGGATTTCACAAACATGTCTTTATGAATCCAGTTTCATAATGACATCAGGTTGCAAACTTTGCAGATATAATACATTGGTGACACATTGCAACATATAGGAGTGTGTTAAAGTGATCACCCTGATTTTCTAAGTTTTATCAATATTGCATGAACTTGCTGGATCCAGAGGCTGCCAGGGTGAAAAGAGGAATCCAGCATTCTGGATTTTATATGTGAAAGGGGCTGTGGAGTTTACACATGACATCCTCTAGCTGTCAGTCTTGCATTTCCTCTGGGTCTTCTCCGGCCAAACGGTGGTTCCTTCAGCAGGGGGTCCAGACTTCCAGTGCACGCAGGAAGCATCCAGAACCCCAGCCCATGTGCTCTGAGTCGTAACCCTCTTGGACTTAGTAATGCTATGAGCATAACAGAAAGGTCTGCGCTCCTCGCAAATGGTGTATGAAACATGAATTGAGGTTAACGCTCTGTGCTGGCCAAACCTGTGAAGCAGGTCCTCTTATGTAGACCCCTTCACTGAAAACAAATGTACTAATCGCTTGCTGTTAGTAGATAATGGTTTTTATTATCTTAATGGTTCTCAAGGTGAAGTGCAGACCCGCTGGGTGTAAATTAATGATAATCATCTCTGGTGCATTGAGCATGATTTCATGATGTACTGTGGTCTTTAATCTAGGAGAGGGAACACAGTATGTGTGTGTGTGTGTGTGTGTGTGTGTGTGTGTGTGTATATGTGTGCTTGTGTATTGAATAGAGAGCAGTGATAAAGAGAAAGATAAAAGACCTGAGGTAGAAATTTTAGTCCCAACAGGGTGGTGTGTGTGTGTGTGTGTGTGTGTGTGTGTGTGTGTGTGTGTGTGTGTGTGTGTGTGTGTGAGAGAGAGTATGTGAGAGTGAAAAACAGAAACTGCATGTAGATGCCACATGTCTGGCTGAACTCCATCTTCAAAGAGTCCATCCCGCTCTGCAGCGTCATCTCTGTAGAAAACTTCAGTTCCCATCTGACTAGCACAAGCCTAGACCACTATTTTCATACAGTCCCCTTCCCTGTTGTGTGTGTGTGTGTGTGTGTGTGTGTGTGTGTGTGTGTGAGATGAGTACAGGGCAGAGATAAAAGGAAAGATAGAGGACTCAATGTATCTGGCCAAGCATGGATGTTCCATTCTTGTGTCTGTTCTGATTAAATTCAATTCTGTGTGCGTGGGAAGTGTGTGTGTGTGTGTGTGTGGAGGGGGGAGGGGGGGGGGGGTGTGTCTGAAGCTTCAGACTAAAATAATCCAAGTGTATGAGACTGGGGCAGCACTGCTGTGTGTGCTGAGTGCCCTGTGCCCTCTTCAGCTGGCTGGCATACATAGGAGACGCCCTGGCACTGATTCTCTGCAGCTCTCCCTGGAGACTTGGCTTCCATTCACACTCTGAGGAGGGGCAGTGGACAATGGCTTCTGTAGATAGGAGGGAATAATTATATGCCCTTGATGAAGAGAATCTTTTAGGCAAGTTTGGGGTTTGTTGGTATTTTTATGATGGTGGTTTTGTGCATAAAACGGTTTGATGCTTGCCTTGGATTTTATGTATCAAACACACAGTGTCGTAAAGGACTTTTTATAACAAATGTCTACTTGTGCTTAAAAAATGTATACCAGTGTCACGGTACGGCGGGCCCCTTGCTGGTCGCCCCCGTATACAGCAGCAGTCGTCTTGTTGTTGAGTTGTGTTCGTCCCTCAGGTGGGTGGGGCCTATGATCCGCCTCACCCGACGGTCATTTGTTTGTCTATATATGTCTTGTCTTTGTACCAGTTGACTGCTGGTTAGTATATCCTTAATTCGGATCGAGTCACAGGTTTTAGGTTTGTGCACGTTATACATTAAAACCTCCTTTTTGCCTGAGACTTGGCATGATTGCTTCCTTTTTCGTTCGCAGCCCTGCCCGTCACAACCAGTAAGATGTGCAAATGCCCTATCAGAAGTTGCGGTGGGCAGGTTTTTTACTACAGAATTTGCAAAGAAACAAATGTAAACCATTTAACATTTTTAAATGATATTTCCCTTCCATTCACTCTGAAATCTCAATATGAAATCAGATATCTCAACTCTGAAAACATTCCTCCAGCTGCTTCCTTATCTGTTTGAGAACATTTCCATACTTTTCATAAACAGCAGATTCTGGCTTGGGGGCTGTTCTACGCTCTCCCACCTGTCTCTAGGTCTATTTTTTTGTACTCTCACCTTCTCTTGTCTTGATGCCACAGGGTAGATCCATCAGAGAATTATCATCACGACACTAACATTTTTACAACGCCAGTTTTACAGAGGCCGTATATTCCTACAACATCGGTATATTCCTTTATATCTCATACTACATCAGCGCTTTACTGTCGTTCGGGGAGATGTTTTTAGTGGCAGGTCAAACACAGACACATATAGTCTTTGAGATGATGTAGGAGGTGTGGTGAGGTCTTGGCAGGCCTTGGCTGATCAATATGTACAGAAAGCCATTAAGATTAGACCGGGACGCAGCGTGTGCTAATGCAGCATGTGTTGACGTGGGCGCTAGCATTGGCCCGAGGCTGCAGCGCTCCGTCCGGATGTCCTCTGCTTCGCCTCTCTCCACAGGGGGGCTCGAGGCTCAGATGGCTCACTGCGGAGGAGCGTCCGGGCGCGCTCGAGGCGACTGTTCGCCCTGACGATCGTGTTCAGCGTTTCTCCACGGGACCAGCGACATAAAGAGGCTGCGAGCAGGGAGGTGTACCTCCACTGGTTACATCGAGCAAGGGGACGAAGAACGGATATCTGTGCGTTCTGCAAAAGTTCCATTGTAGATGTGGCGATGTAAAAGAGGGCACGATGCATTCGTTGTATGATTAGCAACGTTTCTTTGTTTTCTCACACGGCCTGTCCAAATGCATCGCTGTATGCATAGTCAAAGCAGACGTAAGTGTCAGTGGTGTAACCCAGGGAGAGGTGTAACAGAGGTGACTTGTTCACTGTTGCCAACTCCTCAGTAAGGAAAGTCGCTATTGGTTGTCCAAAAAGTCGCTAGAAGTTGCTAAATGATGTCATCGCCTAATTTGCATAATACATGTTTTTGAAGCTGTAAAAGAATAACGTTGGGAGAGATTTAAAAAATGAGTAAAAACACCCTAAATATGTTAGAACTACAAATGAACAACATCTGTTGCCTTTGAAATAGGCAGTCACTTCTCAAAAGAACTACATGACTTTAATGATTTGTATAAATAATTTTTTACGTAAATTACATAAATAGTTTTTTTTGCTGTGTTGTTAAATGTTAGTATATGAGTAGCAGTTAGCAGGAACTAGTTGGCATAGAAATCAATCTTACAATACAGGCAGTATGCCCATGTATTATCTCCAATACATAGCTTCAGCCAACCTTTAAATTCAGGATTTGATTCCCACTCTTTCCTGTATTTTTGAGAATAGAGTTTAGAGTGAGACATGATGAGCAAGTTAGCTAGATGTTTAGCTTTCACAGAGACACACTGTGGACTAGTCGAGTGACCGGCTACGTGGTGAATGAGGTGAAGAATGACTGAGACTGTGTGAGTTAAATTCAGTGATTTCTTTTCGTGTCTCACATATTTACATCCCCCGTCGGCGGCAGCTTTGGGCATGCGCAGTTCATTTGCAGTGTGGACGTGGAGCGGTGAGGGTCTGCTCTGAGTGTGAGACTGCACTGAGTGTTGTGGGGCGGGGCTCACGGCCCAGTGGACAGCAACTGAAGAGCGTGTTTGTTCAGAGTCGCCAAAAGTCTCCAATAACACCACAAAAAGTCGTTAGATTTGTCACTAGTCGCTTTTTACTACAAAAGTCACTAGAGGGTCTGAAAAGTCTCTAAATATAGCGACAAAGTCGCTAAGTTGGCAACACTGGACTTGTTGTGTGTTCACAGGCCGCTGGTCAGTCATGTGATATTGCCTCTATTATGCTGCAGTGGAGGCACTGTGTTGTCATACGGGCTAGCCGAGCAGCACGGACGAGCAGTCGTTTGGAAGGCAGGACATTTCTCCTGTCAGGCGGGACTTTTCTCCTGTCAGGCAGGACATTTCTCCTGTCAGGCGGGACATTTCTCCTGTCAGGCGGGACATTTCTCCTGTCAGGCGGGACATTTCTCCTGTCAGTGAGGGCCTGTTTGCTACATCAGGTGCATCGTTCAAAGAGCAGAGTTATAGGTACATTTCTAAGGCTCAGGTATAAGCTCAGTGTGTTGCTAACACAGAATGAGGGCGTGCGGGCAACTTGCTGCTGCTGATTAGCTTCAGTGTCTGTCTGGACGAGACGGCTTGTGGGGGTTTCTTTTTTCTTTTGAGGGGGATTTTCTTTCCTTTATTGGAGCTTAGCAGCCTAATTGTTTAAGATTCCTTCAAAATCCACCCAGTCAAGTCCAAGCTGATAACACAGCTGTCTTTGGGTCTTCCAAAACAAAATACTCTCAGGAAGGTCTCTGATATAGGCAAACGTTATTGCTGCGAAGAATGTTTAAAAAAACTTCAACATGTCGTTATTATGAGAAAACTATTTCATTATTACAAGAAAACTATCTCATTATTATGAGATCTTATGTCGTTATTATTACGTGGTAAAGTTGGTTTCACGTTCGCATATTTGGAATTCTTTCTTCAATAGCTTTAAGACAGTATCAGGAAAAGTGCCATTCTTGGCAGCAATATGCTTCCATACTGATATAACATGTATTAGTACATAATGTTTGAGTGCTCAACACTGATGTCTGATAATTTTAATTAACTGAAATGTAAGTTTACTACATTAGCAGAGAATATGCATCTCATCCTATGTTTTATTTTAGATTTCTCTGGTATACTGGTAGGTATAACTCAGAAATGCCACTTTATCTTGTGATCCTGGTTGAGAACAATGCTTCTTAAGTGCTGACATTTGATTACATTTGAAAATAAGAGTAAAGCTGAACATGCCTGACAATAAAGGCAAAATATCGCAAATATTTGAATTCGCTTACGTGTGTGTGCTTGTGTGTGTATTCACTATCAATACTAAGATTATTTGTTCTTTTTCCCACCTTCTTTCTCTCTCCCTCTCACTCTCCCACCTCTCTTCCCCTCCTTCTCTCCCTATCTCTCTCTTTCTCACCCTCTCTTTCTCTCTCTGGTCCACAGCCTCTGAAGCTGCACTGTGATGTGTGCAGTGTGGTCTCCAGCTCGGGGCAGGTTTTAGGCCGGCAGGCGGGGCCCGAGATCGAGAGCGCCTCGTGCGTGTGGCGCATGAACAACGCTCCGACGCGCGGCTTCGAGCGCGACGTGGGCAGCCGCACGGACCTGCGCGTGGTCTCACACACCAGCGTGCCGCTACTGGTGCAGAAACCGCAACACTTCTTTGGCCGCCGCGCCAACGAGACGGCGTACGTGGTGTGGGGCCCGCTCCGCAACATGCGTGGAGACGGCAAGGGCGTGGTCTACAACATGCTGCGTCAGGCGGCAGAGAACTACCCGCACGCCCGCATCTACGTCACCACCGAGGAACGCATGAACTACTGCGACACAGCGTTCAAGAGGGAGACGGGCAAGGACAGGTGAGAGACAGAGAGGTTGTATTCTTCTCATCAGACTTGTCCCAGAAACTCACCGTCTTCTGGGACGTAGCTTGGCTAGTCGTCTCAAGGACATGAAGGCTACATCATTATTCTGCTCACATCATTATTTATTGAAGGCATACATTATTATTATTATGAATGTTTTCCACATGCAAAACATGTTCAGTAGGACAAAAAATGTAGTATATTTTAAGTTCGTGATTTACTTTGTCTCTGTTTTATATATTTTTGTGCAGGTTTATCATAAGCACATAAGCCACTGTCCTTTTTCAAGTTAAAGTTCTCTGTAAGCTCTAATCTTTTGCAGCCTGATTGACAAAACTAGTAGGCAGCTACTGGGCTATGTAACAGGAAATGGATGTGACTTTTACTATGTGGTTCATGCCCTCTGTCGCCCTCTATTGGACATGCTAGAACAGTGCCGTTGCCTTTGACATGGTCCTTGTAACCATAAAAGTCGGATTTCAGATGGAGTAGGTTAGAAATATCATGCCTACTGTCATCCATCTGAGTACAGTGAATTTCTCAGCATTACTAATTCCAAAGAGCTGCTCTTCATCTTCACTCCGTGTTTGAAACTCGTCCGCCTTTCTAGAGGAGAGACGTCTCAAATCTCCAGCTTACCATCCCGAAAAAGCTCTCCCGCGCTCTCATCGCATTGAGTCGCTCGGAATCAATAGAGGCTCAAGGTTACCTGAGCTCCGGGGCACGCTAGCTGCGTGCTAATGAGCCTCGCGCCTGTTCCGAGATGACATTAGCGCATACGGACACGCCCCCCAGCTAGCTCACATCAGGCCGTGGAGCCACGCATCCGAGCACGTCGAACCAGACCTGGGATTTAACCCACAGAGTAGTACAGGGATAAAATATAGTTCAATTTCTCAGCCAGGCCCGGCTCGCTTCACTGATTTCCAAAGAGAACAATGGGTGTGGGGTTTAAAAGCTAATAAATAATAGCCCTGGCAGTGCTGCGGCCCAGATAACAGGTACGCTTAAAGGAGCAGAAGTGATTCATCGTTATCCAGAATCAGCTTCTCCAATGAAAATAAAACATGCAGAGAGCTGCACTGGCCACAGCGTGTGGCAGTTTATTCTGCCAGGGACGTCGGCATTTACTCCAGCCTGACGAGGCAGCGTGTGCGTGTCTGTGTGTGTGTTTGTGTGTGTGTGTGCGTGTGTTTGTGTGTGCGTGTGTGTGAGTGTGTGTGTGTGTGTGTGTGTGTGTGTCCGCGCGCGTGTGCGCTCGCGTGCCTGGTCCAAAAGCAGATGTGTGTGTAATGTCGGTGATAAATCAGCTTTAATAGAGTAGGCTGGTGTGTTGGCGAGCAGTTGGCGGTCGAGCTCTGAAGCATTTTAGGCGCTGTCGCACATAAAGCCGGCGTCCGTGACGGGAACATGCGGTGACGAGCCGCCAGCAGAGTTAACGCCTTTGATATAACCTGAAATGATGGCGTACGTCTTTAGCTGTAAATATGTTTGAAGCGTGCGTTTGTAAGGCTAGGATATCTTAAACATGAGCAGGGTATGGAACTACGAGAGAGACTCTTTTTTTGGCAACAAAGATAAAGCAATCAATTCGTCCTACACGTACAAATCGTTTTATGTGTTAGTGTGAAGTACCTGGCGGAACGTGTGTTCTTCGTCTACGGTCGTTATCCATGGCGCTTTGGCTACGGCGCCTCACGAAGGTTGCTCTGTTGCTGTGCCCTGTCTTCTGGAAGGCGCTCTCCACAGAGAAGCTTGAAAGAGGTGCGTTTAGAGGGGGAAGTTAAGCCTCCTCCGTCTGAGTGAGAGAGGACTCGTTCCTCCTGTCAAGTTGAAGTTGCACCAAATTGCACCCGTCGGCCAGCCGAGCGTTTGCTGGAAGCGGTTCTGTAAGACACGGGACGTTGAGGGCCTCCTTTGGTACAGAGCTACTCTACTGTTGTGCTCTGATTTGTAGAGAGACGGCAAATGCCACTTTCTACTGGAATTGAGAAGGAATTCATTATGAGAATCTGTAGAACATTAATCAGACATTAATCAGACATTAATTAATTTAGAAAACGTCATTAATTAATGCTGTTTAGTACTGATTGCTGGGATAGTGATTTTTGCTTAACGACAATGGAGAGGAAACAGTGCCCAATTGATATGCAGCCACGACAGTGGAAAACTATCACACGTTACTTTTCAACAGTAATGGGCTTGAAATGCCAGTTGCAGATGCAGAATGGATTTTAAGTGTTGCATTTAAAAACCAATACTGAATTCATGTCTGAACTGAATACAATCCATCTTGAAATGTAATCAAGGTTCAACAATATTGCTTCAAACATGCATGCCTCACAATACAATCTTTACAATGAACACAGTAAAATGCAAAGCTCAAATGAGACTGTTTTAAACAGTGACATGCGTAAAACCAAAATGAATGGTACAAGATCTGTTGCATTGAGTTAACTTCACCATCATCTTTATTCTTGTAATAAAGTCTATTTAAAATGAAATTTATACAAATAATAGAAAATGAGCCTTTAAAGTTAAGTCATTTAAAGCAACTTAAAATGACTTTGAGTCCAGACACCATCCTTGCCTCCTCACGTGCGCCCCTTCACACGTGCCCCTTCACACGTGCCCCTTCACACGTATTCTTACTCATGTCCTGAATCTGCCAGTTAGCTTGTCAAAGTTTGGGAGACTTGTCAATGCTGTGAAGGACGACTGAGCATTTGGTGTGTTATCTGTTTCCATCTGCCAGGCCCGGGTGTTGGGCCGTCATTACGTCAATCTGCCAGGCCCGGGTGTTGGGCCGTCATCACGGATCAGCTGTAGAACGTACCGAGAGAGCCTGTTTTTTTGCTTGCGTCAGACGTCCGAGCCCTCATTGGATGTGGTGGTGTTATGGATATGTGTGGCGTGGGGGTCAGACAAGGAGGAGAAGGTCAGACTTTAGACATCAGATGGAGAATGTACTTTGGCACAAGGTCTCCTCTGGAAGGCTGTTGATATGACATCGCAGCACGCTTTGAGCCCAGGCAGGATGCAAACACTGAGCCGAAGGGCATTTATTAAGGGCAAATCCACAAACATGTTTCGTTCCGAGGCTGGGTAGCTTGATGTCAAATGCAGAAGATAACGTAGTCACAACAAAGATGTTACAAAGCAGATGCAAAGTGAAACTTGCATCCAGAAACATAAAAACCAATCATGGAGTTAACAGGTTTGAATAACGATCGCCAAACAGGACAGGACAAGAGACAATAAGAAGACCAGAGTGGAGACTAGAACAGAATAGTAGCACAAACAAAACCATATGGCGGACATGCATGGGTGCAAGAGAAACATTGACTACAGCTTTGCAGACAGGTGGGGTATGTATGAATTTAAATAAAAAAGAAACCCTTGGCTAGTCAGTAGCAAATTAAATCAGATATTAGGTTCAATATCTAGAAGGAAAGAGATGTGCCTGGAAAGTACATGATGCATAGTTTATGAAATGGTTGTCAGGCAACACATGGTTTGTAGCGATCTATGGAGTCTCGTTGGATTTCCACTTGAAGGATCATATGGAAGCTTTGATGACTAACCGTACACCAAGCCTTAGCCCTAACAGTTGTTAACCTTTCTTTAGAGAATTGTGTAAATAACTACTATAAAAATTTACAATCGTGGCATCATTTTCTTAAGCTGTGGAGTCATCCACGTCACCTCATGTCACCTCTGCCACCTCGAACGTCCTGTGACATGGCCTGACATTGAGCTCAGGGCTGTGTGTGAGCTCGGTCGCCGTACGTTACCCTCTCGTTGTGGTGTCGTCCCGTGTGTGTGTGTGTGTGTGTGTGTGTGTGTGTGTGTGTGTGTGTGTGTGTGTGTGTCTGCTTCTGTGGGATTCTGAGCTCTAATCAGTGTGCCCATCTGGTGATGCGATAAACTGCAGACAACTTTAATTACCGTCATACCGCGGCGTGCCAAGCGAGGCGGATGGCAGGAGCGCTGATTTAACCAGCATCTGACTCGATGCAGGGCACACTGTGGTTAATCAGATCTCTGAAAGGGTCCCTGATGAACTGACTGGGTTTTTTTTTTGCGTATCAGAATTGGTGAACATGGTGGGGTTCCAAAATGGTATGCACAAGTGATTTTGTCTGTCCATCCGTATCTGCTTCCTTCACTTCTGTCTCTCTACCTCTGCTGTCTTCCACCTGTCTTCCCTCTCTCTCCTTTAGTTCTCCTGTCTCCCCTCAACACCTCTTCCTGTCTTTCCCTTCTCCTGTCTTGAGGTCGTACGTCCTCTCTTTCTCCTGTACCTTTGAGGACAGGCCCAGAAAAACAGATTGAGCCACCTGTTCCTGTGTGTGTGTGTGTGTGTGTGTGTGTGTGTGTGTGTGTGTGTGTGTGTGTGTGTGTGTACGTTCGGTAGCGTGTGTGTGCATGTGTGTGTGGGCAGCACCGTAAACTGTGTGCAGATAGTGGTGGACAGCAGTCCTAAATCATGCTGTCACATTTCCATGCGCATCCCCATCTGACCCTCTTGGCTTCTGCGTCCCAACACGGCTTTAAGTCACTGTAGATATCACTACTGATAGCTAAGGGTCCTGTTTCTCTGTCAGGAAGTTGTGTCTCTCTATGTCTCTCTGTTAGTTGCCTGTGTATAACATTGTAATTACCATTTTATATATATATATATATATATATATATATATATATATATATATATATATATATATATATATATATATATATATATATAGTCTTTACACTTTAATTATACTTGTTCCATCAAAATAATTCAGAATCAGATCACAACTTGAATGATACAAGCTGTTTTGAGTGAGCAATGTGAATCAAACCGATATTTCAGCTGATTTGAACATTTCTGGTTCACAGGTCGCTCAGTATCATAGCTAGGGATTGGTGTTGCAGTTAAGGTTGGTGCTCAGATTAGTCTACAGACAAACCTCCTTTTGTCTTGGTGCTGTGCCTTGCCTTGAAACAAACTGGCCGTAATTTTTAAGGTCGTTTTAAGACATTATGTTGAAGAATATTGAGAGGGACACTTAACGCTTTCAGTGCTTAGCATTGACTTTCGCCAAAAGGGAGGACTGTTGTGGAGTGCCTTCCTTCATGTACCTTCATGCCTAATTTAACTAGGCCCACTGCCCACACCAGTGAGGACTGCACCTGCATGTCATTTAATGTAATATGACAAATGTGATTATGTGTAATTACATCAACTGACTGTTTGGCTGGAATTAATCTGCCTAAATACACAGTGTGCGCAGAGAAGTAGGGTTCCACATGGAGCTTTGCCGAAAGACACCAGGAGCCAAGACTTTTTTTTTTTTGGGGGGGGGGGGGGGGGGGGGGGGGGGGGGGGACAAACAAAACAAAAACGGAAAGAGTGAATACCAACGGGATTGTTCGGGGAGCCACACACACATCTCGCTGGATTCAGGAACCTTTGCCTAGGCAGCGTGCTCCTGAGATGAAGCCCGTCCAAAAGCCTCATGAGATAGCTGTCTTCCTTATTTTGCCCAAGTTTGAAGGCAGCGTCGTGTGTGTCCTCGGCGAGGGTAATGTCCTCACCCTGTTACCGCCTAAGAGGGCCATGAAAATTTGAAGAAAAAAAAAAGTTTAAACTAACTGCGTGTCTTGTTGCCAGAATGTCCCTACTACGTCGATTAAAATGTTATTTGTGCTTACAGAAGTCAAGTGTGTGGTTACATTTAGCTAAGTGAGGTAAAGCAACCTGAGAAGCAGCGCTTGTAACTCGCTGGCTAACTCCACCAATTACCACAGCAGTGCTGCAGCTATTTCGGGACGCAGCCTGTCAACTTAGCTGACAAGCTACCGGGCCGCTGTGAGTAAACAAACATCACGTGTTCGGGGTGCTTGAAGCAATGCCACTGAAATGCGGCCCGGGTGCGACGCCTGCCATGGTTCCCGTTAAAAACGGTGCCCAACGAGACGGGTTCGTCCGATGGCCGTGACTACTAATGCGCGTGCCCGGAGAATGGAGCGCAGGCGCGTCCGCGTGACTAACGAGAACGTTCTTCAGTGTGAGACATGCACTCTTTGGAGAAGATCCTACGCATTTATAATGAGCTAACATAAAAAAGCCAAATTATGTCTATGAAAGAACTGTAAAAAGGTTCAATATCCGTTTGGAACAAAGAAGAGTTGGATCTCGCGACAGAAATATGCGCAGCTTTGGATCAGTTTTCAAATGTCACACACAGCTTGATGTTTAAACCGGGAACTGGGTGAGCTGCTCTCAGATCAGCTGAAAACGCGATACTTACCGCAAACTTAAACAAGCATTTAAAACTTGTGCCTGCGCTCACTGACCAGTTTATTAGGATGGCGAGTGTATGTTGCTCAAATGAAAAGATTTGGATTTTTGTGAATTTGTGACAGAAATATAATTTCACCACAATAAAACTTTACAAAAATGTACAACTTTACAAAAATGTTGAACCATAAGATGTGCCATTACCAGAGAAAACAAACGAGGTAGCAAAGTTTGTTGGTAAAAACATCCATTGTGGGGTAGTACTGGTCAAGTGCTGGGAGGGTGGCAGGCTTGTGCCTGAAGGAAACTCCACTTAGAAACAGCTGAACTAGCTAATTAGCTGCCTCAGAGAACTGCTCAGGTAAGCAGTGAATTGTCCTGTCTATTGTGAAATGTCTGTGTAATGGTGTACAGGGCACGCTTTTTGGAGCGCGAACTGATTCAAAATCGAATTCATTTTTTCCAGGATTGTAAAGGGTGAGGGCCCATCTGGCTACACTTCATTTCTTCAGCGAATGGTCATGTGCATTCGCAGCGTTACGCCCTCACTTAGGTGTATCTTTTATGTATGCCGTTTATTTGATTAATTAAGACTCTAAATTGTATTACACCTTCCCCAATAGCAGGCCAGTCCTGCCCAAAAGATACCCCCCCCCCCCAAAGATTGGGGTTTAAGTGCTTTTTTAAAGGTGGAAGTGCTACCGTCTATTTTCTTATCCCCGTTCAGATTTACCACAGAGCTCATTCTCTGACAGTGCACACAGCCTGTCATTTTCTTCTTGGGAACATGGTATTTCAAGTCCGAACACAAAGCAGAGAATAGTATTCTTTTCAGGTTCCATTGATAAAAATGTACTTAAAAAATACCATGCCATGCAAACAGGATTGTCATACACACTGCCTTTGATTCTGCACTGCTTGCCAAGTGTTGCAGTGGGATTTAGTTTCAGGATTGCAGCGACTTTGTTTATGCGTCTGAACGTTTTCGGATGAGTTCTAAGGTGTGTTCATGTCCTGACTTTGAGCCTCTCTAATCCTTCAATATATAACATTTTTTACGTATATTCTCAGCTGCGTAGAAGTACCTGTCATGCATAATTCAGTGTTTGTATTGTAAGAAAATCTATTCGGTTAAATTTTTTCACTGTTGCAATAATTGCTGTGGGCTGGCTGTAAAGCCCAGTTCAGTTTGTCTGCAGCTGGGACCTCGTATTAACCCCAGAGGCTGTTTGACAGCTTTTCTATCTGCGGTACAGTGAAACCAACACAGCGAGAGGATGAAAGAAGTCCGGTCCACAAGCGCCTTATGAGGACAGAATAGCAGGACGAGAAGAAGAGCTTCTGCAGCTAGGCTACAAAACATTCGTATGGTTTCATTATTTATATGCCATTATTATTTGCGGTAATTCGATACCCTTTTGAGAGTGGCACTACTCAGAAGACGTGTGAACAGAATCCCAAATGTTGAGATGATTGGGTTTTTTTTTTCCCCACTCTCCCTCTTTCACCAATCCCCATTTTACCTTTGGCAGTCCTCAGTGACATCCAGCATCCAATTTATTTCCTGATACTGATCCTGAACCTGTGGGTGTTAAATATTAGTTTTGGCACACTGTGTTTTTGCCTGGGTGTAAATGCTTACCTTTGCACAGCTAAAGAGGTATGGTTTGAGTCCATTTCTTCTAACTGAATCTTTTTTCTATGTTAATATTTTACATTTAAAAAAAATATTTTTTGTATAATGTTACTAGATTTCTGGAAATATTTGATATTTTTTCAATATTTCAATCAAATGTTTGCACGATACTCCTTCGTAAAGTCATAGGCTGACATTCTGAATTCAAACCACGCAAACCATCACTTTTATAACTTGACTGGCAATGAACGGCGCTATAAGTCTCACTCCTTATCAGGAGCAGAAATAGTAACGGTCTTTTGTCTCCTTTTATAATAAAGCCTAGAATTGCTAAAACAGCCCAAAGTCCTTACCTGACCTTGACTGTTTTCTTGTAGTCTGTGCACATTTGTCATGAATATACCACAGAATTTACCTCATTGCCACATTTCTTCCTCTTGTCTTAGTGCTCAAAGCCACACTCTCCACATTCCTTCTCAGGTGTTTTATCAGAACGCGAAAAAATGATAAAAGTAATAAAATAGCAAATGAGAGCATTTCCATGGCTCTGAAAATTAGCAACGCGCGTGATCAAAGAAACTTTTTGTGTAAAAGCTTTTTTTTTTCCATGTCCCATTTTTCATGTACTGATGGTCGGATACAAACAAATGAACTCAATTAGCAAAACGAAGAGGAAGAGCGATGACAATTCCGATAGTTTGGACCCAATTATCCTTCTTTCTTCAAGACTTTAGTCCGCTGAAATAACGATGACACAAAACCTTTGCAGCTCAGTGGGCACAAGTAACGGGGGTGGGAAGGTAAGAGCCAGTTGTCACCTCTGTTAAACTCCATATCAAACCTAAATGTCTGCCAAAATCACGATCACGGCATGATACAGATCTTCTTTGCAAATCCATCTCCAGGAGCCAAAGCACATAAGCCTCTTGGATTCAACAAAGGCCACGCCAGCACTGGAGAGTCGACTTCCTACCATGAAAGGGGATGGTTCAAATCTGCGACACGCTGTTGGTCTGAGCAGATAAAGATCATAGACGTAAGGCGTCGGCTCTTTGCGGATTAATGAATATCTGTGGCTGGGGAACGTGCTGCAAGGAATCCAAAAGAGCGGGAGACTGATATGTCTTCACCTCCCCCTCTTTGATAATCCCCCGCTGGGCATCTCATCCGCTTCTCTTCAGCAGAGCGCTGGCACTCCATCAACGCTATGAGGGCTGTCAGAAGAGCATGCTGGCCTCTGGATGGAGAAGAGCAGCATGAGAAGAACCTTCAATGGGGGCTGGAAGATGTTCATCGATCATCGGAACCATTTCAAACTAATATCACATTGGGTTTTTTTCATTAATATTCTGTAGAATGAGTTTTAATTGGATTTAATATGAATTGCCAGGGAATCTGCAGAAAAGAGCTGAGATTTTGAGCCTTACCCATAATGATTATGTAACTTGTTATATGATCTTATATAAACATATTATTATGCGATTATATAATGATTTTTTAAGGACTTTCTGTCAGCTTTGCAATACTGAATAATCACTTTTTCCACTAGGAAACTACAGAGTGCAGCCGACACATTTCAAAATACTTATGTCAATGTCACACCTTTTTCCTTCAGCTTCCTGCAAACTACATTCCCCATAATCCCTGTTTGTTTGATTAATTATTAGTGTCGTCTGTGCCTTATGCCCCCTTGTCTCTCCGTATACATGTACTGTCACTTCCCTGTTGTTATAATGTCTCGTTTGCCTAGTTTTGCATTTCTGAGCTGTTCTCATTAGTATTTTTGTCTGCTTTGTTCCGTGGTTTCACTTATGCCTGTTTATCTAGTTTTTGACACTCTGCCTGCCCTGTTTCTGGCTTGTCTGTTTGGATTTAATTCTGTTCTGTCACCGACCTTTGCCTGTTTTCTGACTCTGAGATTGAATTGTCCTTTGCATATTAAACAAACTAGATTTTAACGGCGAGCGACTCTCTGTGTCCCGAGCCTGACACAACACACGGAAATCCCAAAATAATGTAAAGAGACCTAAAAAAATTTGAGTTTGCTTCATGGTTATATTAAATTCTCCCGGTGAAGACTAAGAAAAGTTATGAGAGCCTCATCCGTGGCTGGCCGGAGCCTCTGCTTGTACAGTGTGCTGACAGGAAACTTGGGAAAAGAAGAACAGCACCATTAGCAATTAGCCGTTGGACTTCAGTGGACAGGAGTTTGCTGACCTGGCTGTATTTCCAGAGAGGAACGCAGTTGCTACAGTAATAAATGGCCCGTCTGTGACCAGAGGACGCCCATTGCCCTGGGGGGTTATTAATAGATTTCCACAGAATGATAGTAAACACAACTGTAGCTGGGAGGAGCACCCCGTCTGCTCTAATGTGTCAGGTAATAATGGCCACACTTTGCGGCATCATTAAAATAAATTGGTTTGGCCCGCTTAAGAGCAGTACCGAGTGGAACCATTTCCCCAGACTCGAACACTATAGCAGGTCTGTCCCACAGGGGAGCTGTTTCATGCCTTCAGCGAGAAATCGTAAAAGCTCTGTTAGTCATGCCTATTAAGCTTAGCGATGATAAATTTCCGTTTCCGCCGCAATCGTCAAATGGCGTCCATGGGATGATGTTCCCATTAAAACTATACTAATTAGCAAGTGCTTAAGTAAACCTTGTTGGTGAGACACAGATGACACAGATTTGAATCACATGGTCATTGACAGGAGCCACCATCCTTATGCCTATATTTCATTCAGAGGCAAACTGATGTTTGTGTGGTCACATGATTAAATTAAGCAAGCTATGCTCTCCTCCCAGTGTATTGAAGCTTAAATATATCAGATGGCCGAGATGTCGCATAGGTTAAGCGAAAGCCACTTTGTGGTGAAACAGATGAAAATGAACCATTTCCTGAGACACAGCCAGGTCGTGGTTCAGCCTCTTTTTAGCTTTCGGCCCAAAATCGATGCTTTAAAAGCATCGCAGCAGCCGGAGGAACGGTCATTAAAATGCTATTGTGTTCCCCCAGGCAAATCGCACAGCGCTTCACCACTGAACAATGCCTCCGCAACTCGGCCAAAGCAGCGATTTAGCGAGCCGGATCGGCCCCGGCTGGTCGGAGGGGAGGAGGGACGTAATTAACGCTCACGCTTTAACGCCGCTCCGCTCCACGCAGCACAAAGCCAGCGAGAAATGGATCACGCCGAAGCAGCAGCCAATGCAGACGGACACGCACACACACGCCTCTCCATCTGGGCGTCCGGTGGGCCGGCAGCGGGGGGTCGGGGGTCGGGGGGGGGGGAATCATACGCCCAAGGTCGCGTGGGGAATTAAATCACGGGAGAGTTCGACACGAACGATATATGTCGGGCCGCTGAGGGCCCGACGGGTAAAACCGTGGCCACGGGGACCAGGCACATGTACATTATTCACTTTGTGCGCTGTTCGGATTGTCAGGGTTCATTTCTCAGTCGCTGTTTACTTCCTGGGATGGAGGAGCAGGATGGTCGTGTCGCGTCTGTCTTTGTTGTTTTGACTCGCTGAAGGGCTCTCGGGCCGCTCAGACGAACGCTTGTTTGAGAGATCGTTATCGACTCATCGTTGTAACTGCTGCTTGTCACTACTGCGTGTGTGAAAGTAGAAACAGACTTTCAGACGCGATCACCTCTAAAAAATAGAATTCGGTGTTTCATGTGACAAGCGGTTGAGCTGTACAGATGAAACATTGCAATAAAGGTCATTGCAGAATCTTCATGCAAATGCAACATGTGCAACATGCAATATCACTTTTATCACTTTTTCTGGTAGAAACCAGAGGTCTTTCTCTGTTTCTGTCCATTTCTGATGACCCACGTCTACTGAGGTGGTTGTATGATTCAGTGTGTCTTCTGCATTGCCATTAAGCTCTGGGATAAATGTGCACTCATTTAGAGCAACATGGCTACTGTTGACACCCAATGAGATTTCAATCAGGAAGGGTCAGCTTTGGCAATGAGCTTAACGCGTGCCGTCCTCAGCCATCCTGAACCATCCTGGAATGTCCGGAGTCGTCCTGAACCAATCCCACTTGTCCGAGTATGGCCCACCATGAGTGGGCTCTGGGAACCGAGATCTTGCGAATGCATCTGACGTGGAGTTCTGTGTTGACAGGATCCAGTCCGGGTCTTACCTGAGCACCGGCTGGTTCACACTCATCCTGGCCATGGACGTGTGCAAGGAGATCAGGGTGTACGGAATGATCAATGACACTTACTGCAGGTAAGGCCTTCTTCACTGTCTTCCTCACATACTCCTTTACACAGATATACCAGCAGACCCTTTCATCTGTCTCTTTAACCATGAAAAGCACCAGAGCAGGGTCGAGAACAGTGTATTCAAAAAGAAAATGCTAATTTCACTTGACTTGTAGCTCAAGGCACAGTCTGGGACGCTTAACCAAGCTGCTGTACTAAGTGTTTTTTAGTCGCTGGCTTACTGTGTAATTACAATGTCAAAACAGTTTGGCACAGCAGATGACTTCATTTCGAGAAATAATGAGGCAATAACGAGTAATAATTCTCCATAAAGTGAGTTTATTTTCTGTTTATTTCCTGTTTGGCTCTTTATGTGGTTATAATGTTTTCCCTTGTTGGGTGATGTTAGGAAGTTATTTTTACTGATCTCATTTCCCTCTGGTGCATTTTCTCGTTCACCACAGCCTGCCATGACCTGCCCTGTGAATTCTGTTGAACATCAAACTCTCTGAACTGGTTCTATAGCTCTAGTAATAAACATTTTCACATTTCTGTGTTTTACTTCATCAGGTCCTTCAGTCTGAGTGTGAAGTGTTAAGTGTCATAAAGTGTGAATCCATGATATTTTTCAGTCCTGTATTCTGGGGGCCGTAAACAGTGCAGACGAGCAAAGGGGAGATCGTTTGCTTTGCATTTCTTAAAATAGCCATTATTATTTCTGCTGTTAACGTCTGCTTTCCAGTCTATGCCAAAACAGTGAGGTGTTTTTAAAGCAAATCTCAGCAAGCAGCGAAGACCGAACCAGTGCTCAACCTGTCGGCAACGACACGGTCGTTCGCACAGCACAGTTCAATGTAAGACGGTGCCGCAGGAAAGAATCTGTTTTAACATGATGTGCTGAGCCATCGTGGCAGTTGACCCCACTGGTTTCTCCGTAATTGAAATTCAACAAGTGCTGTTAGTTGTGGGGGGAGGGGGGGCATTGGGTGGGGGGCAGTGAAATTGAATTCATTTGTTACGCAGCGGGACTTGGCATGCCCGAAGAGGTGAGGGCAAAGCCATAGAAGAAACCGGGGGTGGCGTGACTGCACAGGGCAGCATCTAACCACTCCCAACCCCCCATCCCCCCCCCCCCCCCCCCCCCCCCCCCCGCTCAAAGCAGTCGGGGTCTAATGCAGAATCATTTCAGCGGTAAAACACTGTGTTTGACCTTAAAATGAGGACTGAATCATTATGCAATGATAGATTCTAAAAAGTAAAAAAAAAAAAAAACAACAAAATGTTTCTCTGTTTCTCTTTTCAATCGTGCCCCCCGTTCTGGTCGTTACCACCACCAGAACGGAAGGTTACAGGAAGGTGCCGTACCACTACTATGAAGCCGGGAGCCGTGACGAGTGTGCCGAATACCTCCTGCACGAGAGCGCCCCCTACGGCGGTCACCGTTTCATAACGGAGAAGGCCGTTTTCGCCAAGTGGGCCAAGACCCACCCCATCAAGTTTTTCTACCCTGAATGGCAGCTGTCGTGACCAATGGGACACCAAGACCTTGTCTGGAAAGTCCGAAGCACTTAGGACACGTTGGCCCGCCCACTCCCTGTCGTTTTGCACAAACACGTAGCCAGACCAAGGCCAGAACGTTCACCCCATCCCTTTACATACCGATTACCAATGCAGCTTGTGTAGGTGCAGTGGGCCATGTGCACTTTAACAAGAGAGATGCTCGGTGCCTCCGGGATGGACCCAATGCCCTGTCAGGGTGAGATGTTGCATGTTTATTGGACATCTCTTGCTCATTAGCACAAACATGCGTGTACCTACAGTATGTAATATGTAGTCTGCACTAGGCTGTGGTGTGGAAGTCTGAACCTTCCTTTGTCTTTTACCTGAGACTGTGGAAAAAGCAAGAGAACGCTCAGAGATACCACAGATCATCAGACAATCAGCAGGGGCTTTTAATCAGATGGATAACCCTCCGAGCACCAGAAGAAGGTTACGACGGGTCTTTGTTCTTTTACATGGGTTTACACTCCCTCGTTTAAGTTTATCTCGGCGGAGTTGAAGGTCGACCTTTCGCTGGAACGCGAAGCAGGTTTTGTGTCCTGCCTTTCAGTCTAACTTCAGTGGCACATGTAATTAGGCGGAAACGATTGGAAAATTTCAAAAGCCCAGAAAATCATGCAAATTTATATTCAAAAACGTCTACCAATTTATCACGAATATTAACCATTCATAATTTTACCTGCAAAGTTGTACACTGTATTAAGTGACACTGTATCTGTCACTTTGAAGTTTTTGTGGGATGCTAGTTATAAACCATTATAATCATAAAATGTCTAGCTATAACGCCGTCCTAATCGCAGTACTCACTCTATACGGTAATAAAATCTGTCAAGGTAAGTCTTACCACAGCATTTCCCCTGACCACTAACGGTAGCACTCATAAGGTGTTCTCATTAATGCTAAGGTTAGATTTATACTATAAACTAAGAGACCATATACTGGAATTTGTTAGCCGGCCTTGAGTCTCTTAAAGACAAACTCTTTCAGTTGCTACAGCTAGAAAGCAAGAACAGTGTGCACACAGCTCTCGTGCAGAACTTGTTTGTCCTTTTTTTTGTTTGTTTGGTTTTTTTTTTTAAGATTTGGTGCCTGTTTTAAACTGTAGCCATTGTGGACTCGGTGCAGTGCATTTAAACTCCACCCCACCACCCAACATCCACCTTTACTCCACCTCCTTAGGCCTTATCTGCCGCGCGAGAAAGAAAAAATGCCACTGTGTCCATAACCTGGCAGCATGGTTGTGAGCCTGCTGGTACGAGGTGCTGTCACGTGTCAGGGCGTCGGGCCCATCATGGCTGCCGTAGCTAAATGCTGTAGCGTCACGTTCACCAGCAGACAATGCAGCGCCTGTGGGGGCTAGGAGACAGCCATCCCGTCCGGTGCAGGTCACGTGTGCCGTCAAGACGGCCGCAGCACACTCCTGTCATGTCGGCTGGCGTTTTCTTTCGGATGTTTTGTCCGGTCGTCCGTCTGTTCGTCCGCGGGCCGTGTGTCCGACGCAGGTCACGTGTGCCGTCACGTGTGTCCGACGCAGCCTGCGATTGCGTCTCGCGGTCCGACTTCTTCCTGCCGGTCACCAGCGTCCTCACGCTGTCACCGCATCTCAAACACTCCACTGTAGGAATCAAGTGTGACGGCAGGATGAGTCACTCCAATGACGAGGTGCACCAGTGCTGATGGAAGCCTCGGGCTTAAGGTCACTCGAGCTAAACGATACGGCAGTCAGACCTGGAGTTCACACCATGGTCAGACCCCGAGCTCACTCTTCTGGCTCCTCCTCTAAGCCAGGGGTCAAACCCAAACCACCACAAAGGGCATTTTTGGGTATCCGTCCTAGTTCATTGTTCAAAGAGATAATAACGTACCCGGTCCAGCAAGAAGTGCTTGGGTAAATTGAGCTCCTATGTGCGAGAGCTTGCATGAAGTTTAAGGGCACTGTAAGTGACCCCCCCCCCCCCCCCAGGAGCACTCTACATGCAACCAGCACCCTCCAGCACTTCTGTCAGCATTATAAGTCATGAACAAGCCAGACATACATCCCTGAACATTCAAATATTTGCCGGAGACACCAAATACTGCGTTCTTATGTGTAGGCACTTATAACATTCCTCCACCTGAGGGAGTGATTCGTTTTTACTTTTTTTTTCCATTGAAAGTCTAAAAGAGCTTTTCTTAAAATATATTTAAAAGCCACATGTATTAAGGTATTAACCTGGATTACGTTTTTTTTTCTTCAGATGAATCAAGTGTACTTTTCACAACAATGTTTTGACCATACAGTTTGTTCATATGTACATGGCTTTGAAGATTTCATCTGTGTAAAAGTTTGTGTAAATGTTTTAACACATAACTGTTTTTGAAAGTGATTTGTAGCAAGTGTTTTGTTTGTGCAATCTTGCGAACGGTCAAGTGTATCATCCTGCATTGTGGTCTTTGACACATTTTGCAAATTGCCATGAAATTCTTTTAGATAATGGATTTGTAAATCTGTTGTGAATCAGCTAACATTTTGGGTTTTATTGTTCTGTGCGTTATTTGACATTTTATTTTTTTTACACAAGAAAAACGATGTGATCTTCAGTGTCTTTGATGGGGAGAAAGTCAAAAAGATCAAAGTGACTTTAAATAGTTTGGTAATTGTTCTCCTTTAGCGTATTGTGCTCATGTAAGAAGTCTTGACACATTAACGTCTTCTTCCACTTCTGTATGTTTTAATCAGCCAGCGTGTTAAATTCACATTTACAAATAAACATTTTCCCAACCATCTTGTGAATACCTTTGATAACGTGAGGCTAATACTGTGACACCCAGTCAAACACAGGGGCAAGTTATCACACATCTGCAGTATTTGAACCACTAAGAACTTGGTCACGAATAAATCATCTGGATTGCTAAACCGGGAGGTTTTTATTTTGCGTTTGAAACACGTCGCGGCTGAGAAAGTGCTAAGAGCACGCTGTGTTCAAGCCCACCCAGAGAAACGAGTGGAATTTGCATTCTGCTGATATATAGCCTGTTGGCTGACATGAACACGCCTCCCTGTGGCCAGCATGAATGATTAAGGCTTTTTTTTTAGGCACAGGATGCTGCTTCATTGGTATGAAAGACATTTTGCAGATTAGAGTGGCCTACAAAAGTATGCTCTTGGTGGAGAACCACAGAGTTTAGAATTAAGCTGAAGGACCGTTCCTCGGTGAAGTAGGCCTCTGGGCGTTCAGCCCGGCATGGGCCTCTGATTCGACGCTGGCGCGTTACTAGAGCCTCCGAATGTCACACTTGTTGTTTATGTATATGCGGACGATTCGGAGGATGGTGGAAGTGATTGATGGTGAAGTGCCACATTCCGCTCACTTCTCATTTAAGTGTAAATGAATGGTGCGAGGGAAAGAGAGCGGTTAAACACCCCCCCCCCCCCCCCCCCTTCTCGCCCTGGTTAGCATATTTTCCTCCCGTCTTTCAGATAAAGCTTCCTTTCCTACTCCTTCTGCCGCTCGGGTAGTAGAAGTGTGACTTATGATTCGTTTCAGTCAAGCAAGGACCCGTGGGCCGACATCTCAGTGTGACGCACCTCAGTCGGCGTCTGGTCCCCCCCCCCCCCAGCCACGACGCCCAGTGTGCGTGTTGAACGTCTCGTCAAACGCTTTCTCTCAGGTTTTCACCCAGAATGTTCTCTTGTGAAGTTTGCCGCACCCGTCCTCAGAACAGATGGCGCTACCATATGCGCTACGCTTTTGCTGATCCCACAGACATGTTATTACAACGCCGCTTTTCTGAAGCAATCAAAACGGTATGAACTGTCGTAGGGAAGTGTCTATATTACCATTTCCGCTAGGCATAGACCTGTGTAAACAAGGGAATAGTTTATTTCTGAAGAGCTATGTATTTGATCTATATAAGTTGGGAAGCTCTTGGGAATAGAAATATGACTTTGTTATGTTTTAGCTTCACTTTTTAATCATAAATTTGATATGAATCATGCATATGATGTTTGTTCTTGATTTTGAGTAACACAATGAAATCTCTGTAAAAAATGTGTTTTTTACAAGCCATTCTATCTTGGAAACTATGGCGGTTTATTTTAAAATGAACATGAAAAAGCATGAAATTGCATAAGTGCGCATCTTTCATGGGTGTAGCCAGAAACGTCTGTGGAGACGAGATTATGCTAAGAGGTCCCCACTAGCAATTGTAGCAACATTTGCATTTTGGACAAAGTGTTACTTTAAATGGTTTCTAAGACTTTGATCACATTCCGTGGACTGCATAGCCGTGTAAGCAAGCGTTTCCCCGCCACCCAATTAACCATGGCAACCCACCATCCCTGGCTGATTACTTCCGAGATACCGCCATGCACCCTTTGCTCCGATAGCCTATTCTTCCCCCACACTGTTCCAACGAATGGTCCAGTTTTTGAAACGGAGCCCAGCCTGAGATTAAAACCTCGTTTTGTTTTCCTGTCTGAAAGCCCAGGTCTGCAAATCCAATAGGCAAGCAATAACTACATTAAATTCCATTTTTGCTGTTTCTGAGTGGGTGTCCACCCATGCGGTCTGGCTGGGTCAGGACAGGCCAGATGAGCAGAGGCCGGGCCAGGGTGAGAGGTCCTGCCGGCTAGACGCAGTGATGACCAAGGTATTTTGGTGCTCTCCACGTGTCTGTTATATTGCGTCTGATCAATGTGAGACATCCGATCTGTAAGACCCGTATGAGGAAGTTCTGGCAGAATAAGATATGCTTGAGCTGGTTTGCATAAATTAAACAGATATTGTTGTTGTGGATGTTAGCATTTTAGTTCCACTGATGCTTCACCTGACAAAGTTTATTCTAAAACAGATGACAGGGATTTCGAATGCATGAGAATGTCATAAAAGGTAATGTAAGAAGACTAAGCCTTTTCTTAAAGAATGATACACAAATCATTATACTTGCTATGGTTTCAGTTCAAATATTTGTGGTGCTGATTTTAGTAATTATGACTTTAAGGAGTTCTTATCTCAGTAAATGTTTCTTCCATAATCTCAGTTGGCACGGTTCTGAAGTCAGGGACCAGAGAACTTAAATTAGAGTTTCATTAAGGGGTCTTGCTGAGCTAGGGTCTTTGGCCATTGAGATTATCACCAGGGACAACAATTACAACACCCACATGCCATGTTGGCTGTTTTCAAGCATCTTCAGATGTTTTCACACAGGTCTGAGTGTTCATTAGTTCAATCCTTCAATGAAAGCTAAAGAAGCAAGTGAGATGACCACATGTGCCGGTAACAAAATATTCATTACTAAGGTTTCCAAAAAGTCCTGATACGAGGGTTGTGACTGGGATCATACAGCATCATGTCTGTTAGTAGCATCATTTAAACATAATTTAACTAGCTAGCATCATTTAACTGCTGTATTTAAAAGAGACGGCCATTATTGGAAAAGGCAGTCTGAGGTCAGCACGGCAGAGTGCATTCTTGGTAAAAAAAGATTTGTCATTACAGCTCAAGTCGGAAACTTTATTTCCGTGAGGCAACACACGCTGGCGTTCTCCTGTGCTCTGGTCAGAACCTCTGACTGACTAGCACAATTTCATTATGGTCTTTCTAAGGACGAAAAGGCGCTGTGCAGAATTCAAACGGAAATCTGTTTTGCAGTGGACCGTGGATGCATCATTGCCTTGTTTAAAACAAAAAAGGCTTTTCAAGGAGAAAAATGTACAATGTGAAATGTTCCTCCACTAATGAACAAAAATTTGATAAGCAGATGAATAACTTCCCCTGGACACCATATTTGCATGAAGTCTCCCTGTTGTCTCGGGGGGTGGCCACAACACCTGTTTCTCATTCAGTGAATCAAGTGCGCATCCCAGATGTCTGAGCCAGGCTGGGGGCTTTGAACATTGTGTTTCTGAATTAAAAAGAAATGAAACCAAACTTACTTTTAGTCCCTATGTGTCAGGGAGGGGGTGGGAAAAAAAGGTTGAATGTGTACAAGCAATGGGGCGTGGAGTTCAGGCGGGCGGACACAGGCGGGCAGCCGCTGTGGCTTACACGGCCCTGAAACTCGATTGCAGCTCCATCATGCCTCAGGGAGCAATTTAATTAAGGCTCAGCTCCAAGCGTCGGGCACTCATCAGCTCGGGGAGAAATACTGGAGCCGCGCTGGCTGGACAATGTTCCAGCGTCAGTGAATCAATGTGCGACAACCTGAGGCTGAATTAAACTAGCAGTACGGTAGGCCAAGGTTGTTCGCTTAATATTTTGGGAAATTGAACTGGACCCTATTCAGTTGACTGACTGAATAAAAAGTAAAACATGGGGAAAGTGAAAAGAAAACTTGTTTTCACTCCTTTATATAAATAATATAATCAAACACCAGAAGAATCTGTATGCGTTATGATTCCTTTGCGTCAGGGATGGTATACCGACAACTGTGGGAAATTTACATCGCCTGCAAATCCCAGGGTCACGGCACCAGTAATGGATCCTCCAGAGAGCACTGTGACCCCTCGCCTGATTGCAACAAGTGCTGTCCTACATTTCTCTTTTGTGCTTCAGCTAATTCGAGATGGCAGTGTGGCTGCTAATTCGCGAGTGCGTGTTCGGTGCACTGTTCACGGGACCCCGACTGGGGATTTGGCTGGCTCCTCGTACTCTATATATAATTAGTGGGTACATTCAATCCTCTCTGTTCATTACGCAAATATTGGTGACAAATGGGAGGGGAAGCCTGTTTTCACACACAAATATCTACTTCTTACAGAAATGTTGCTGTGTTCAGGGGGAGCGTTACAGTGATGGACAGCGTGTCTTTTTTGGAGAAGCCACCTCAAAGAAGAGTAATGTTTTAAAATTGTCACTCTTGCTGTAATTAAAAATCCGCATGGTGCAATACCTTTGCTTGGTGTCTAGTTTCTGTGCTGTGGAAACTGATTTTTTTTTACAGGTGTACGGCTTCACGTGTGCTGTGTGTATTTATGGGTCGCTCTAGACATCGATCAGCAAGAAGATGTCTGTGATGTTCCGATTGTGATACTGTTCTTGTCCAATTAGCCAACTATACCGACACAGCGGATTACAAATGAATGTCGTGCCTATTAAAGGAATAAGCCGGTGATAATGCGGAAATAACTCTGCACTGAATGTTTAGTCATCATTCCTAATCACCAGGTTACATTAATGACCTCATTCATTAGGTGATCATTTAACCTGAATGATCTGAATGATCACTAACGTCTGGAAAATCAGGAGGTACCACAGAAAACTCAAATACAGCATTTCTCAAAGCTAACAACGTTTTTTTCAGGGCTTAAAGGGTTTCCTGATGGTACCATTTTAATTAAAATCTGGATTATTATTTATCAGAAATTGTACTCTAGTTTCTTTTAGATCGTATATATGAGTAGTTTTTAAGGTATCAGTATCCTTTAATCAGAATGCCAAATAAAATCAAGATCATAAACTACAAACTTAAACCTTTATTTCTGAACTCACTTCATGCTATATTTTATAAACCCTGAAATCCCTTTTTACTACAGAGCTTTGATCAATATTGGCAGTGTTTGAATTATTGTTTCTTTTGGGTGCTTTGATGATGCCAGTTCCTTGTTAACATCGAGATATATTGTATTAGGAAAGTGTTTAAAGCTTGAAATCCCTTTAGTCCTACCTCGCCCTTGGAGATCCTTCCTTGTTCATTTCAATACCACACATGCCTCCATGACATTAATAAGTCAGCGTAATCTTACAGAACTAGCTAAAGAAATCACTAAGCAACCAAACACTTGATTGCTGGTCTGGTATGGCAAAACAATCGCGTCTGTATTTTCTGCAGTTTCACAAAGCTTCAGCAGTTTCAGCACCTGAAAACAACCTGACGTTGACATTTCGCTGGTCTGACATAGTGCTGTGCAGCCAAACTGGGTTGGGGGGGGGGGGGCACTTCCATTTCTACTCTAAATTGTACTCCAGCCTACCTACGACAACTCTCTTTGAACTCGTGAATTTTTACTTGAATTTTGAACTCTTGAACTTTGACTCCACGTGAGGAGGTGCAGGCCGACTCCTCTTCCCTCCTCCCCAGTGACAAAACCTGCGCCATCATTTTGATGCTCCTGAACTGAGTTCATGCACTATTTCTAAAAAATATTTCGCCATCAGACACACTGCTGTCACGATTTCCCAGTGTCTCCTTTGCAGCCTTGCAGGACTGTAACAAAAGGTCACTGTTGTCCCCTGTTGTCCCCTCTGTCCCCTATTGTCCATTCAATTTTTGTCAGCTTGATTAAATGTTGCTCAGGACCGTCCACTGGATCTAGAATAATGGGTCCCTAACAAACAGAGCTTTTCTCATTAAGGGGACACAACCCTCGGTGCGTTTGATATTGCGCATGTGCCGCCCACATAATCACACTCCTCCCTCTGCAGCTTTGGCTTGGTGTGATCTGTCACTGCCAGATTTAATATATTCTAACTCATTTCAACTCCTTGTCCTTGTAATGTACAACAGAGGTGTGATAGGCTTCCTAGCACATCTACAACACTGGTGAGAAATCTTTGTGCTCATGTTTTAATTTATTTTGGCTGTTGTTGTTGGTAAAAAAAAGTCGTGTTGAACCTGACTGTTGACTCCTATTCACAATCATCTGTAATATCTTCACATTCAAATGTATTTATAAAGGGCATTTTACACTATGCATTATCACAAAGCCGCTTTATAAAGGTCTAGGCCCAGATCTGTAATCAACAAGCGGTTCCTGAGACCCAAAAGTACAATATATCCTCAACCTCTTGAATCAGCTTGATACTTCATGACGTTTTCTAATTTTATGGAAACAGCAAATAAACAATAATTTTATGCTGATATAGTTTTTCAAGACACCCCCCATACACTTCTGAGAGACCCAAGCTAGAAGAAATTATTAAAATATATTCTCATGTGTATTTTATTTCTGTCTTGTGTTATGGGTAAAGCTGACTGTATTACACACACACATACACATCTTTACCAAACCTCCTATGTGGGTCTGTGTTTCTCTCTGTCTCTCTCGCACACAAACCCAGCATACACACACTACCATCGAGGTGGTAACCTTACACATAGTTCTCATGCAGCTGCATCTGAGAATTAGTGAGAATGTTTTTTTTACAGACACACACATCTGTAAATGGAAATATAAATATATAATATTAAATAACACATCTTACATGTAAAATAGTTATTTACATATTTATTCACCTTCCTGAAAATATATAGCCCTGTCTGTTGTAATGAATCTTTCAGTTGGTTAAATGCTGACAAATACACCTATTTGCGGTGTACTGAGCAGACACACATTTGATATAGATTAATATAGCAACACTTGGAAGAGAAATGGTTGATAAATTATTTCATTATCTGCATCAGAGGTGGATGAGCTGTTTCTACAGCCAATCTATTGGAGTAGATGGATTGGATGAATAAATATGGCCACAGCAGTTTATCTGCTAGCAACACTGGGACATTTTCTGGCGTTGTCTCGTATTTTCCGTCACTGATGAGCAGGTCTAATCCAGTGTTGGCATCAACTCCGCAGTAACACGCCGATAAAACAGACGGATTGGTCAGTATAGATGAACCATACTCACACATTCCATAAACAATAGAAATGTTCCAGTGGTCAGTACGCAAATGTAGCAGCATGTGTACGAGTGCCAGAAAGGGGCCACACTCCTGAGAGCCCTCAGAGACACTGCACTCCACCCACACCATTATCACAAACATGACTTGTGATTGGCTAGATGAAAACGTCAACACCTCAGATTATCAGAAAACTCTTATGACCGGGGTCACCAAGCTCAACAACTTTATATACCAGACCAACTCTTGGCTACTGCATTCTGTACAAATGGAGTTTATTTAATGATTTTTTTAAAAACATCCTTTTAGAATAGTATTACAAAAACACAGTCTTGATTAAATAATAGCATGGTTCAATTTATCTGAATATTGTGACGGGCAGGGTGAGCGAGGGAAATAGGATGTTTTAATATAGAAAGTGCGCAAACCAAAACCCGTCAACTGATCCAAATTAAGGATATAATAACCAGCGGTCAACTGGTACAAAGACAAGACATATATAGACAAACAAACGACCCTCAGGTGAGACAGATCGCGGGCCCCGCCCACCTGAGGGACGTACACAACATCGACAACAACAACGACAACTGCCGCTGTGGACGGAGGCGACCGGTAGGGGGCCGCCGTACCGTGACAAATATAATACAAATAACATGTCCCAGTTTATCAATATTATGTTTATTGAAGAATGCACTTGAACAGAATCAATAATGACACCCAAGTTATTTTTTACAGTAGTGTTGAATGTAACCAAGGAACCATCAAGGTTTAGTAGACAACTAGACAATCTTCCTCTTGCACTCTTTTGTCCCAGCAATACCACTTAAGTCTGAATTCAGAAGGAGAAAGTGGCCATCCAGTTTATTTTCCTTTACACAAAATCCTCAATTATGTTTGAGTATCATACACATAATGCCATACTTATGAATAAATGTGCTTTTCAGCAGGATGAGAATTATAATGTACGCAGTACTGACCCTTGTAGGACACCATATTTTATTTTTGTAAGATCAGAGCATTCATTACGTACAAGGACAAACTGATAGTGATCTGTCAAACAGGATTTAAACCATGAGAGTGCTTGTTCTCTAATGCCAGCGTGTGCCCCCTGCATATTCACTAATATGTTGTGGTCAATGGGACCAGCAGCACTAAGATCTAAAAGTAATGTGATGCATCTTTTGTCATTGGATATGAAGATGGCATTATCTACCCTTATTAGCAACGTTTCAGTGCTACGACGTGAACTGAAACAATCAGTGGACATGATGTGTCTACAAACAGGAACATAATTGTATGAAACTACTTTTTCTAATATTTGGGAAGAAAGGGCAGGTTCATAATTGGATTGTAATTGTAAAGCACAGGGGATTAAGAGGAGGGTCTCTAATGGTTTAATAAGTGCAAGTTTTAATGATTTGGGAATATAAATCAGGTCAAGAGACAAGTTAGACAGGAGAGTTAACAAGCATAATAATAAGTTAGTAAGCTTAGGTTAAATTCTAAAGGGCAATAGTTATTTAAGTGAATGATCAGAGACTGAATAATTCAAATTAGGAATCATGTGCTTAATATCACAAGCAAGACTAGACCAGCTTGAATCATCAATTAAATGGTATGGGACTGAAACAGAATAAACAGTAAAAATACAATAAATGTAATTTTGTGTTCTTCTGACTATCTGTTACTCTATATTCCCACAGGAAATGGCATCATCAGGTCTGTGACATGGGCCAATTTATTCTCATTCCTACTAGTATTAGTTCATGAAATTCTGAGTACTGTAGATATGTGACATTTATACTGAGGCTTGCTGTAAGTGGATCACTATAGGTCATGAAGATCATGTATCCACTTGAAACCAGCGTAGGTTAACCAGCAGCAGCAGGGGCCGGCCCTGAGTTACTCTCTACCACTCGGTGCTCATTTACTTGAAGCCGGGCCCAACATATCACCAAATCCAAGGTGTTCCAGACAAAAGTGCAAGATGTGTTTTCATCACAAGGACTTAAATGTGAAGGAAATATGAATGAAATGACGTTCTGGAGGACATGACGTGGCTCCGCAAATCAACCCCCCCCCCATCCTCCACCAGTTGCCCCCCAAGAAGCCACAGCCAGACTGATGTTATAGTTCGAATGTTTGGTGAGCATTTTAAACATTTCTACAAATAAGGTGTGAGAGGTTTGAGAGCTTTATTTAAAAATTCCCTAAGGCAGAGTTCCTGAATTTTACATATATTATCTAAAATGACATATGCATTCATGACAAATATGTCAAATTAAAAAGGCAGCTTTCCCTTTTATGATGCCTGAATAATCTTACTAAATGCTTAATGATACTTTTAGTGGTATTTACGCTATTAGGGCAATTACTGAGGTATGAAATGGAGGGTTGTAGCTGGAATCATTTTCTGAATTCCACGGTCCCCTAAAAAATCGTGGCGAGAGGGAATGACACGTGCTGCTGGATCGTAACCAAGAAATCAGTGCGCTTTAAGACCATGAAGAATAACGGGGGGTTTCATCTGCGTGCTGCTGAATTCCACCATAAGAATGGGTTTCAGCGCTCGCGCACACGGTGATCTCAGAGCGTGCACCGCGCGCTACCTCGGCTGTGCAGCTGATGATGGGAGTGTTATGTCAGCGTAATCTAACGTAGTACTCTTTAATCGAGCGAAGTGGACCTTAGTGCGCAAATCTGGGGAAATAGTCCGCCGAAGCACAAAATGAGGACGGCTATGGTAAAGAAATATGATCTTTCCTTTCAAATAATTTGTTTCTTTCTGAAGTGGGGTACTGCGGCTACTGTTTCTTAAACCACTGTAGACTACATGCTGAGACAAAAAAAAGATTGAGCTTCAGTAGCAGAAGCAAGCCTTAAGCATCGCATCCCGTGTTTTTCTTTCTCGGGATTATTGTTGTTGCTTTTTATGAAATATGTAACATGTAGGATGTTGTGCTAAACGTAAGAGTAAATGAATCGTAAATTACAGAGCAATTGATGCCAGTATTTCTACTGTATACATTTTAAATGTAGCGTGCAGTCGCAACACTGGGTAATATTCATATACGCTTATTTCAGAATTCATATACGGTTTACCTCTATGCCCCGTAAATATAGTGTACGCTATGCAACCGGTAACCGACCTGTGAGTTTTTGTCTTTTTTGAAAGTTTGTTAGTGTGTAATCTGCAGCGTCCGAAATACAGTTATTAAGAGTCATATTTTTGCACATATAAAGTTTATGTTCTAGGCTGTAGGTTACTGACAACACACACGCGCGAGTTGTTAGTATGGAGCTGCGATCGCAATATTTTCGTTTTCGGGGTTTTTTTTTTTTTTTTTTGACAGTTCTGGAGCGTCGCGCGCGCCCCAACAAGCCCTCGTGCCGCATCGTGATATCACGACTATGATGTTTCATTGATCTTTCTAGCGCCACGGGGCAGCCGCGTTTGTAGCAGTCACCATGTGCACCAGCCTGTTCGTGGTGTACAACGTGAACAGCAACGACGCCGGTGGTTCTAACAACGCGTCCGTCCAAAAGACGGAAAATCCCACCAAACCTTCTGACAAGACGCAAAAGGCGCCTCCACCCCTGCAAGGATATATCAGCATTACTGACCACACTGTAAGTAGTCCTTAGCAGCCTCCTTAACAGTGGGTTACAAGGAGGCTAATAAGTCTTTATTGCTTAAAAGGTTTTAAGTGCTTGTAAGATGTTTTCAGTAGTGCTTCCATAATAGACATGGATAATAGCTACAATGCAATTTTATTTTTATCTGTTTATGGTTTCATAACCAATAATATAGTGATGGTGTAGTAATGCATTAAAATTGCAACAATGAGGAAAGGAATGCTTAAGTGAAAATTAATTGGTGGAATTTATAATAGGCATTTAGCCTAATTCTACATTTCTGTCATACCTGTATTGAGATGCATATACTTGGAAACCAAGTTTGAGAACTTAAAAAAAGGTTAATATATCTTTTTTACTGTTAAAAGGAAAATGACTTATTGGCACAATTTTAAAGAGCTTTTCTATTCGTTACGGTTTTAGCAGTCCTACTACAGTACCTTGGAACCTTATGGAACTATATACATGCATCTAAAAAGTACAGAAGAAATGAGTGAGGCTGTACTCAATAGCCACTTTATTACAAACACCAACTACATAGCACCAGTTACATGTACAGTTGTACATTTATGGTCTACAGTCTATATAATTGCCACGGTTTGTGAAGACCACACAATTCATGGTCAGTTTGTGACCACAGCAGTGCCGCTGTGTGGGACGTTTTGGGGTGACATCACACCTCCAAACCTACCACTCACACTGACACATCTAATACCCCCAGCAACACTGCTGGCCTGAACAAAACTGGATCAGTTCAGCACCCACGTCCATGCCACCACCATGTCAGCAGTAATTCTGCGTTGTGTGTCTCCCCCACCTCCACCCAATGAGACCCAGTCAGCAGTTGTTCTGTGGTCAGGAACTAACCAAGGAGGGAAAAGAACAGGGTATCAAATCTGTATTCGACCTCTATAAAACGTACATCTAGGATTGGTGGGCCTAATAATCTTACTAGTAAGTGAGGGTATAGGGTAGGGCTTTCTGATGTAGTGACTGGCTATTTACCCGTGCTACTGAAAAACTAAAAAGCCACCATATGTCTCTCATTAATCACAGTTTGGGTGTTCGGTGCCCACCTGCTGTTAGCCATACCATCTTACGGTTAAATGAAGATTCTGAGATATGCTCTTCCATCGGTGAATCCGAGGCAGTTTCCCACCTTCATGGGCGCTTCTCTCACTCTTTTGTCTCTCACTCAAGTTTGCCAGCAACCAAGGTTTGACGAGGAGGCTGTCTACGTTGTAGTAGGCGTGTCTTTGTGGTGGGCGTGTCCTGTAGTCTCACATGGAGGCAGGATGCTGTCGGAGGTTTGAGAGGAGGCGTCTTGGTCGTGCTGGGAAGTTTTTTTTCTGTGAGGTGCCGATGACCCTGAATGGCTACGTGGCTCGATTCGAGAGTTTCTCCAGCAGTTCTCAGCGTGGACCTCCCACAGCACCGTTCAGCAGGCGTTCGGAGTTTCACAGCGTGAACTTCCCCCCCCAACCCTGACACACGTCCTCTGCACAAGCTGTCTTGCTCCAGTTTCAGCAGCAAAGGAGAGAAAAATACATTTTTCTAAATCTTTTAGTCATGGTAATTCTAGTAAAAGGCAGAGAGAGAAAAAGTGCTTCTGAAAAACTGATGGAGAGATGTTGTTGAGTTGAAAATAGTAACTAAAGCAGCTATTGTATTGGGGCGTTGCTTTAGGCTCTAATCACTGGTTGGCTGAGATGTTGGTATCATTTTTTGATAGACCACTAAATAAAATATGGGCTTCTGAATGAAATATGTTTAGACACAGCTTCCACATATTTTAACCCTGATGGGAAAAGCTTAACTTAGTAGGGAAAAAGCACTTTCAGTGTGTCTCGCCTCAAATTTACCAAAAAGCATCACAACATGGGGGAAAACTAGTGGTTCTAACACAGAGTCTGAATGAATAAAGCATAAGTATTTGAGAAGCGCTTCCTTGCTAGTGAGATAAGACTATTGCTCTGCCTGTGCCCGAAGAAATTAAAACAGATGTTTAACCAGATTACAAATTTAAATCCAGCCACACTTGTGCTAAACAATTCAGTGTGTCATGAAGCTTCATATCTCAGATGCATTTCCCAAAAAATGGCAACGGAGATACGTGGTGAGGGTCACACACTCTGCTAGGAGACAGGATTGTTTTGGTGGATTATGGCCTGACACAAGAATGTTGAGGCCTTGCTCTTGAATCTTGTTGATATTTGATGCATTCAGTTGTTATACTCTCAGACATACTCTCAGACAAACCTACTCTCGAGTGTCCACTTTGGGTTTTTCTTCCATGAGAGGATTTGAGCGGGGCTGCATCCAAAAGGCATGAATACTGAATTCAGATTTCATAATACTGTAAAAGGGAAAAAAAAAATGTGTTTTTCCATTGCCTGAATGCTTCCAGGGTACGGTTCGTAGTTCTCAAAAGCAGCTGAGAATGCAAACCATCTCCACAAAGCGCTGAAGGTGGGTGGGTTTAAATCTGCGTAACCTTTTGCTTCCCTGCAGCTGCGACGGACTTCTGCGTGCGCTGCGGTCAAGTACGATGGCGTCGTGGGGGGGGGGGGGGGGGGGGGGGTCATACCTGGGTGTACCTTCAGGTCGCAGTCCGTGATTTAACGAGCGCGGTGTGGACGGGGACCGTTGAAACTGTTACTGATGATGACTGGCCACGAGCGATCAAGTGTTAATAAAATCGTATTTGTCTTAGTTCCACGACGCTTTAGTTATTCCGCGTGCGCATCAAGTTGACCTTTTATCTTGGTGGGTTTGATTAATGCCTCATCAGCTGGAGAGGAGAAGGCTCCAGGATTCGGGCTCAGGGCTCATCCACTTCTCACTGCCTTTCATTTCCTGGGTGGCTGCTCCCTGGAACTCTCCCGCAGCAGAGCACGGGTGCAGACGAGGAGGAGGAGGAGGAGGAGGAGGAGGAGGAAGAGAGATAGATTTAGAGGGGAGGAGAAAGAAAGACGGAGCGAGAAAGAGAAAAGAGAGAGTGGGAGATGGGAGGGGTCCTGAGGGTCCTCTCTCTCGCCACAGAGCCGCTGCCTTACGTCTCCAGTGGCGACGGATTTTCCAGCTCTTGGCTTTCAGTGGTACGCCACTGCCCACTTTGACTCGGCTTTGACTCACTGCTGAAGCCCGGGAGAATGTAGCTTAGGTGTAAGTGCAGTGAGAGGGCACTCGTGTACCCGTTTGATGTTACGGAACAGAGACTGTGTGTGTGTGTGTTTGTGTGTGTGTGTGTGTGTGTGTGTGTGTGTGTGTGTGTGTGTGTGTGTGTGTGTGTGAGGGGTAGGTTATGCAAAAAGATGCTTTCCTCTTCGTTGCTTGCCAGACTGGAAGTCTACGTCTGCTATGGACCCTGAAATAGCTTGCCAATTCATACCGTATTAGTCCTTTATTGGAGCTGACCGTTAGCCTTTTAAGAGCGGCGGTTCTGTGCATGGAGTCAGTCCTGTAATGAGACAATAAATCCATAAGCCCTGATGCGGTGGGCGAGAGCATTCAGGAGCTGTGTTGATGTTACTCTCCGATTAGCCTCAGAGTTGAATGGAAATATGCTGATGAACTATTTGCTGTATGATGGATATGTCGGCAGCGTACGCACAGGGAAGATACTGCTGCAACTCTGCGGCTCAACTCAACGCCTCGCCGCGTTTAAGAACTCTGGGAGATATTCTTAGCAAAGCCACGCGAATCTTCTGACTGCTCTCATGAAATTGCCGTGGAGTCTGGCTGGTTCGGCACACCCATTCTTGGCACTGCGGCACGGCCGTCAGAGAAAGCATCTCCTGCCACGCAGACGTGAGCCTTGGGGGGGGAACCAGCCCAGGGCGTCCGGGGAAGCAATTCCAGGACGCACGACTGTGTCCTGTTTCGATAAACACTCCCTAGGAGTAATCATTCAGATGTGTGTCTCCTGCTGAGGCCCTAAAAAAGTAACGTTGCAGGCCCTTGCTCGGGACTTTCACACGTGTTGGTGTTAACGTCTGGCGTGCTGTCAGCCTCCAGTCTCGAGCGAGAGGAACCGGGCCAGATGAACGCAGCGGGCTCAGAGAGCACGAACAGCTCGACTATGAGGACATTTCCACTGGAACATTTTCAAGTACAAGTCTACAGAGATGGATATGGAGTGCAAACTATTTGGGGGGGGTAGTGTTGGGAGGGGATCATAATGAGAAATGGAGAGTAGAAGACAGCAGGCACACTCTTTACCCTTACAGCGTTTCCAGGGCCGGAGGCTTTGTTTGCCTATTTAGGTGTGATTTACGAGCCTGCCTTTCACACTGAAGAAAAGGAAAGATTGAGCTATTATTTATGTTTTCTGTGTAATTTGGCTGTGCTAAGTTTGTATGCCGATAGCATTTCCCTGGAGATTAGCAGCATATTGCATGTAGAGGCTATTAATTACTGCGCCACCATGTCCCTGCTTCTCTGGAACTTCTCCAGGACGCTTTTTTTATTCTTTGGGAAAGTTGCAGCCACTGCAAAGTTATACCTCACATTCGCTGGATGGCCTTAGTTTAAAACACGCCGCCATTTGACGATTGTTATACTTATTGTTACTCATTTAGCCGTATTCCCATTCGAGTTTTAAAGGTAGAGCTTTTTGTCTTAAAAGCAGCTATGACAAAGGACTTCACCCCAGTGACCCACGGCCTGGCGCTCAGTAGGGATGGCGGGCACCAGGCGGCTTTCGGCAGGCGCCGTCATCGGCGACGGCTACAACGTGACAATGTAAAACGTCTCACAATAGCACAGCCTCCAACAGCCTTGACAGCCTGTTGTCTGGGAATTCACGGGCGCTGTTGTATATGCCGAGCACTGTCTTCCATTTTTTTATGCATATTTCGGAGGCCCCGCTGGGAGTTGACAGAAACTCGGGATCAGGGCACTGATGGATCCACGGGAGACGGCCGCCCCGGAGACGGGAGGGGGGTTGGGGGGTTGGGGGGGGGAGCTAGAGACGGTGAGTCCCTGATTACAGTGCTTAAACGAGCAGGCAGACCTGGAGATGTTAGCGTGTATGTGCTTTGTGAAGTTATTACACAAGCGAGATGGAAACGGCGAGGTCTGAAAGCTTAGCACAGTTGCATAATTAGTCTTATATAGGTGTAACGGAATATATAGATGTTTCGTACCATATTAATTCGCCAGTAATACGCCTACGAACACTTTGTGGGCGTATGATTGGACGATTGGACACAGTCTGTCGCCGCACAGAGTGTGTGTTGGCCATTCTTCAACTCATCAATTAAAAAAGTTTCTGAGCACAAGAATGGTGCTTGATGGGCACTTTTGGCTGGCAGACAGCTGTCATCACAGCTGTGACACTGACACACGTACTAACTCCAGCACGGTCCGCTGTGCGCTAATACCTGCGCAGTGCCATGCTACCGTGCCATTTCCACGTCAGTCTTAATGCTAAGCTGCTCCATGCTCAGAATCAGACCAGCAGTGAATGGGGTCTAGAGTGGCTCGTGACCTGTGTGTGGCTGCTATCTGTAATTGTAAAATGACCCTTTAAGGGTCTAAGAGCAAGTATTTGTAATAAGGGGCTGTGAGCGCATGTCGTTTTCTAAGCCAGTCATAACTGTCTTAGAATTTAACCCCCATCTGAACAAATGTAAATTTAATGTGCGGTGATGATTAATGTAAATGATTTATTCATATTCATACTCAAGTGTGTATTATGCATGCACTTGTTACTTAAAAGGCTGTTGCTGTAGGTTACCATCGCTGTCAATTAGCATACATCCCACATGTGCCGCGCATGTCGCTAAGGGTGACGGTCTTTAGCGACAGGCCATTGCGCTAGTGCGGTAAGCAGGTTAAAAGGTTCTTCAAGAAGAAACACAAAGGAAGGACTATTAATAATCACAAAGAGAGGTAACATGGCCTGTCACACCATTATCTTTCTAAGATCTGTTTTGTAGCACAGGGCTTCACAGGAGTTGATGATCATTAACATTATCAGATAAAGAGCTGTGAAGTAAGTGACTGGCACTGTCGGGGTGTGTGTGTGTGTGTGTGTGTGTGTGTGTGTGTGTGTGTGTGTGTGTGTGTGTGTGTGTGTGTGTGTTCTCCTGTAGGGGATATAGAAAGCAGAATGCCTCTAATGGATTCTGCGCCTGTGTGTGACTAATCATTGGGGTTATGTGACTCTCACTCCACCTCAGCATCTCAGTCACAACCTCTCTCCACACACACACACACACACACACACACACACACACACACACACACACACACACACACACACACACACACACACACACACACACACACACACACACAAGGCTACTCCATAAAGATGCCAGTATACACAAGTACATTGATGAGACAGAATGCGTAGTTTTTTCTGTGTTGCTTTATTCCATAGATAATGGGAATCAAGGGCTGAAATTTTAAACTTCAGGAAAAAACAACAGGTTCTTTCAGGAGCACAAAATGATCAGAAGTCCTTTCCTTGTATGTTTCCTTCTATCTAAATCGTAAGACAACATGCCCCTTTGCAATGATTCTAGAATCTTCTTTTGTCTTGCCGTCATACCCCCTTTTTCTCCACCTTCTTCTCAAGTCAAACTCCCTCAATCCCTTGTTCCTCTGGTTCTGCTGTGATTGCCATCCCTCCAGTCTCTCTCTCTCTCTCTCTCTCTCTCTCTCTCTCTCTCCCTTTCCCAATACTATTTTCTGTCAGGAGAGCTCGTTATCATTGGTGGCTCTTCTCTGGGTTCTAAGGCTCGGGTTAGATGCGAGCTCCTCCTCGAGAGCTTGTTTTTTGAAGAGCCAGTGGGTGTCCGCGGGCCCTCTTAATCTTGCCTCCCCAACAACATGACCCCTGCGACCCCTGCGTGGGCACACCTCTGGGTCTGAGACGCAGCAATCATCTCGGCAGGTAGTCCCTTCATCTATCGGGCCCGTCTCTCTCTCCCCATCTGTCTCTCTCTCTCCGTCCCGTCTCTCCGCCTGCCGGGGACAGAAGCCTCTGCACCATACAGATTAAGCTGGAGGAGGAGAGGATCCGTTTGCTGGCGTTGTCACTCACAAAGGGGGGGATGGTGACCACTAGGAAGCAGTGGCGGATGCAGCCGGTGTTTTTTGGACGAGCCAGCGTGTAATTGGGGTGGGCAAACATGAACGAAAGTTGTTGGGGGGGGGGGGGGGTGTTGTGGCGAACGAAATTTGTTGAGGGGGGGGGGGGGGGGGGGGGGTATTTGCGGCTAACTAAAGTTGTTGAGCGGGGTGGGCGGGTATATGATCATTAAATGACTCATGCGCTAGCGCTAGGCGAAAAAAAATTTTCATTCATTTTCATACGGAAAACTGTATTCTGAGCTTGTGATTGGATGGGCCCAGCTGCCAAACAGGCCCACCCGTAGATCCGCCCCTGCTAGGAAGTCTCCATCTGCATGTCTCGTCCAAATTCCAGCTGAGGACATTCGCATTATGCTCTGTATTTTTTTATCCATCCCATCTGTTATCAAAACCTTTCTGATCAGACGTGCCACGGCCCTTTGAGCGGTCTGTACACCACGTCCTGAAGCGTTTCCGCCCTTCTGTGGCTGTGGCTTCTAGGTCACGTGTGGTTCTGGATAATTGGGTCACGCTTTTTTTTTTTTTTTTTTGGTCTTTCATGTGTGTAGGGATTGTCGTTGTCACCAAGTCAAGAGAGGGGGGAGAATAAAGCCTTTTGTGTGTCTAATTAAGAGCTTACACGGGGGAGGGTGCGGTAGCGGCTGCCGTCAGAGGGGAGGTGACGCCAGGCCGAGGGGACTCGCCTAATTGCATCTTGGCTTCCGTAAGGTCGGTTCCGTGAGGTCGCCCTGGTCGTGTCTCCTTCATTAGCTTACTATATCATTGTGCTGTGGCCAACAGCAAGGTGGTGGATGAGGAAAACGTGTGTGTGTGTGTATGTGTGTGTGTGTGAGAGAGAGAGAGAGATAGTGAACACTCTCCCAGCATGGCTCTTAATCGACTGTGCCCCTGAGCCTCTTTCCGCTCATTTTTTTGCCAAATGCAATTTGATTTCCTCTCAATAGCATATTTCAAAATGATTCCCAGACCCCACGCCCACCACCACCACTAGCACCACCACCACCACCACCACCACCACCACACACCTCCTCAGAAACGGCGTGGAGGAAGGCTTTGTGTCTCTTCTGTGTTCCTTAGTATGTGTTCCAGCACTCACTAAACAAGCTGAGATAATTAAAATAAATGATTAGAAGGCTACATTGGGCCCTACTGGGTTATACTATTATGTGGTGTACAGGGAGTATTTATACATGCTTTTTGCAAATGAATTTGGGCTATTTGCACATGAATTTTCTCCTCAGAATTAAGGCTGCCTGCAGAGTGTTAAAGACCAACAGTTTTATGACTTATGAGAGCAAGTTTCATAAGATTCTTTGAGTTTTCTGACCTCCAACCATTATGATACAGCTTAGTGAAATTTATATTGCCATGTGTGATTAGCATTTTAGAGGCCATATACGAAGGTGCATTAGTCAGTTCCATTTGATTTTATTTGCACGTTTTACAGTCTTGTTACACAAGTCCTTGTGTCAAACTCACAAACCATAGGTCACGGTGGCAATTAAAACTCTTAAGGACTTAGTCCTTTTCCTAATAATAATCCGAAGTGCTAATTCGTTATGTGCAGAATCCAAGAGATTAAAGAACCGCAGGCTGTTCTTATGGTACAGGCAAGACAACAAAAGAAAAGAGACATTTCAAGTGTTATCTGAAGAAAAGCGTGATGAGATCAAAGCATTGACTATGCAGTGTTGAAGATTTGAAGAAACTTGTCGCCTTTAAAAAAAAGAGTTTCAGTATAGTAATGCATGCAGGTTTCATTTTCATTTCTCTATATTGCAAAATTAGAATGAAGAGTGCCAAGCTAAGACATTGTCTAAGAAGTGATGGCTGACTGCAATAACACGGCGGCTGTTATTGCCACAGAAGAAGATTTCCTTTTGGAATAATGGGAGCAAGAAAATACAGCACATTATCCAATATGTTGTCATGGCGGCCTTTCTGTCATCTGTTGTCTGGCCTTATAATGAAAAACAGCAATCACAAATTGTATAGATGTATTGATTGATCATGCCTTCTTCATTATGCGGCACATCGACTGAAAGCGTTTATGGTCAGAAGTATTTGTGCTGAAAGTATCACCTTATGATCAATCTGATTTTCATCCAATCACTAAAATATGATACAGTTTCAGACTTTAGAACTCTCTCTTTTGAACTTTTGTATAAATTTAACCAAACTTTTTTTTTTTCTCTTTTGAACTTTGAACTTGAAATTTAACCAAACTTTTTTTTTTTTTGGAGTCATTTTGCGACCACTCTCTGATCTCTTTTTAAAAGCAGTGTTGTTTTCTGCTTAATTGCCTCCAGTAAAGATCTAATCAATTTACACACCATTTAAAGTTCTGCTCAACTCTTGGGCTGTTCGAGAAGAAAACAAAAAAAGAAATATTTGGTGCTAAACCACCAAAGATCCCTAGCAACGCTACTAGCTACTTAGTTTGACTGAAATATTTCATTGGTTGTGTTTCAGATCAGGCTCTAAGCGCCTTCCTTAAACACTTCTCCCAACACAGAGGAAAACCTTCTTTGGTTGGCCAGATTAACACTTGCCCTTTCAGCAAGGTCAATCTTTTTGATAGGCTGGAGATGTTTCCTCAAGCTTGCTGCGGCCGTCTCTGTCTCTGTCTGGCATCTGACTCGGAGCGTGAAGGTCAGATGCCAGCGTCCATTTCCATGACTGTTAGCCGCTGTGGCCAAACCTTCACGTGGAACGTGGGCACGACCCTTTTGGGCCGCGTGGCGGGCTGGTTTGCCTCGGCGCTCTGCAGCTGGTCTGCGGACTGACGCTGCACCACTACAGAGAGCGAGCGCTCGTCCGACGGTGTCCTCATACAGGTGTCTCTAACATGCTCTTCAGCTGAACAGGATGGGTCTCCAGAGCTCAGTCCTGCAGCTGGCCTTGATGCTCTCCATGTTTTTATTATTTTTTTATTTTTGTCACTGCGGGATGCACGTGAAGAAACACACGGAGCTCACGTGGGGCCACCAGGAGCTCGTTAACTCCTGCCGTCATTAACCATTATGTCAGCCGAGCTGCTTCCGCGCCTCCAGTGTCCTGGGGGTGTGGGTAGGGGGGCAGAGGGGGGCGGAAATGGCGTTGCAGGGCCGGGCAGTTGATGGGTGGATGGGGGGGTTGCGGGGAGGAAAGGAACAGTATGCAAATGCCACAAAGGCCCCCCCCCCCCCCCCCCCCCCCCCCCCCCACAGACCTCCCAATGCTCCCGCGCCATTGGTTATTATTATTTCTCTCACGGCAGACGCCACCATCCAGGACAAATTGCACAGCTTTGTGTGGGCTCTGCATATCATTCATTTAAACAGCAAAACCATTGGGGGGGGGGGGGGGGGGGGGGTGTAGGGGGACATTAGATTGGGAAGTGGGGAAAATCACAATAAATGAGATACTTCCTCGAGACAGGCCCAAAAAAACGACCATCGCTCCCCCACTCCGCATTACCGGGCAGAGTGGAAGAGGTGTGCCTTTATCTCCATCTAAATACCAGTGGTGCATATTATGTGAGTTTGGAATAATTTATGAAAAGCTATAAAGAAACGGGGGCTGTGTGAGAGAGGGGCATGCACAGCAGAATGGTGTTGGGTGTGAATGTGGAGGTGTGGAGAGAGGGCAGAGTCTCTTAGTAAATCCACCGTGTTCGACATTTGCAGGATCTTTGCAGCCCAGGGATAAGTCTGGGTGCACCAATGGAAAGTGTAATGAACACACCATGCTGTATTGTTGTGTCATTGTTGCCATGGTACGTCTCGAACGTTGTAGTGCTGTTGTAGTGGATTTTGCTGCGGTTCTGAACTGAACTGACGCCACCTGGTTCTGAATGGGCAATGATAGACCCACAAAGCTGTTGAATTATCATCAGCTGTGCGGGTGCATTTATATTCCTCCCTCACAGGTGCGATGTTTGATCGTGTTGCATTGTTAGAGAAACTGGAGCAGGCTGCTACCCTTATTCCCATTCTAATATTGGCGGCCATTTCTGAGGCTGTGGTTAATCTGGGAGAAAAGGCCAGGGAGAAGATGTCAGGAGATATAATCACATCTTCCCGCGCTTTTTTTCGATTTGCTTTAACACTCACCCCTCCCTCTGCCCCGCCCCCTCCCTCTGATCCCGCCCACCACCCCTCCCCCTTGCCCCGCCTCCCAGCCCCTGAGAATGCACTGCAGCAGCTGTGCGCTGGTCACCAGCTCCGGCCACCTGACGGGCGGCGGGCGCGGCCCGGACATCGACGGCGCCGACTGCGTGATCCGCATGAACGACGCCCCGGCTGCGGGGGGGGTTCGGCGCCGACGTGGGCGTCCGCACCAGCCTGCGCGTGGTGGCCCACTCCAGCATGCAGCGCGTGCTCCGCGCCAGACGCCAGCTGCTCGACGCCAGCCAGGACGCCATCTTCGTCTTCTGGGGGCCCAGCAACTACATGCGGCGCGACGGAAAGGGCCTGGTCTACAACAACCTACGTCTGGTCAGCCAGGTGCTCCCCAAGCTGAAGGTGTTCATCATCTCCTGGCAGAAGATGCTGCAGTTCGACGAGCTCTTCAAGAGGGAGACGGGCAAAGATAGGTAGGCTAAAAGACAGGTAGGTTAAAAGACAGGTAGGCTAAAAGACAGGTAGGCTAAAAGACAGGTAGGTTAAAAGACAGGTAGGCTAAAAGACAGGTAGGCTAAAAGACATGTAGGTTAAAAGACAGGTAGGCTAAAAGACAGGTAGGTTAAAAGACAGGTAGGCTAAAAGACAGGTAGGCTAAAAGACATGTAGGTTAAAAGACAGGTAGGTTAAAAGACAGGTAGGCTAAAAGACAGGTAGGCTAAAAGACAGGTAGGCTAAAAGCGCTCTCTGGGTCGGCCTTGACGGATGTACAACAGTCACGCAGCCCTTTTAATGTAGCCCTTTAATGTCCAGCAGGACAATGATTCAGATGCATTGAAACACATTTAAAACTCTGTACGTCTAGTTACATGCCAGCTAGTTAGACAAGGACAGAGAACTGAACAGCCAGAGTCAAAAGACTTTAGTAAATAAAATGAGTATTTACTGATCTGATAATTAGCTTTAACCACAGTTTTGTTCAGTGCAAAGTAATGAATCCTCCTTTCTGAATAACTGGTCATTGACCAATTAGCCTTTTATAAAACCCAGCTGAAGCTTGGTGTTCTTTTTATGCATTTGAAAACCTCATAGTACAAGTTAAAAACTCTCAGCGGTGCTCGGCATTAGATTGCATTTCAGGTTATATACTTAGACAGCGCAGGGGTTTGTGGAGGTGCTTGGGGAAATGCGTTCTGGGTTTTGAACTGACCTCGAAAAGAAATCTATGCCTTAATTATTGGAGATTTTAATATTCACATAGATGCAGCCATGAATTATGGGAGCGTTGATTTTACAAGGCTATGGAAGCCCTGGCATGTATTGATGGCATATATAGTGAGGGAAAAAAAGTATTTGAACATGCTGCGACTTTGCAAGTTCTCACACTTAGAAATCATGGACGTGGAAACAGTGGTGGCAGCTCTTTCTCTTAGACATGTCTCTCATGTCTCTTAGACATGGGGCCCCGTCGCCCTTTCCAGCCTTGTGGAGGTCTACAATTTTGTCTCAGGTGTCTTTGGACAGCTCTTTGGTCTTAGCCATGTTAGTAGTTGGAGTCTTACTGATTGTGTGGGATGGACAGGTGTCTTTATGCAGCTAACCAACTCAAACAAGTGATTCTAATTTAGAATAATAAGTGAAGTGGAAGTGGACTTTTTAGAGACAGACTAACAGGTCTTTGAGGGCCAGAATTTTTGCTGATTGGCAGATGTTCAAATACTTGCAGCAGTAACACACAAATAAATTATTAAAAAATCATACATTGTGATTTCCTGATTTTTTTTAGATTATGTTTCTCACAGTGGACTTGCACCTAAAATGAAAATTTCAGACCCCTCCATGATTTCTAAGTGGCAGAACTTGCAAAGTAGCAGGGTGTTCAAATACTGATTATCCTCACTGTAAACATCATTGCAGCCTAGATGTATCCAACCCTACACCTGGTGCACAAGCATTAGACAAGCAGTAGGCTGGTTGTTAGTTCTTTTGTTATTTCTGCTATTTCTGACCACTATGGGGTATTTTTTTAAAATGTCAATCTGGAACAACATAATGAGTGAAATAAGGACTGCGATCAAGTCCTGTTGTCCTTTATAAACGTGAGTTTTTGTCCTCGTGCAGTGCTCACGTGACACCCAATGTCAAATTCACATTGTTGACCTGGTGATTACTCGGAGCGTTTGGTCCAAAGTCAAGTCGGCTACATTTGAAAAAAGTAAACGGATTAATAAAATACAGCAGAAAGGAGATGCTTGTCCTGAAATAACCAAAAATATGAATTAAAGTTCATTAATGAATTAAAAGATTAACAATAACAGAAACCATGCAAAATACCCATTTCACTACTACTATACATTGATGAGTTCGGTGTTCTGTGAAATTCCTCACCCTCATAGGCCAGACACTATCCAATCACATGGTAGCATGTGTGCATTTTTGAGCTTTTCATTTGGATGCACTCAAAGTGGTTTCATCACTATTTATAGCTTTTTCTTGAGTCTCCTATATAATGCCTTTTTAAAACCTGCTTTCTGTTTATTATTATATTATTGTCAATCACTACAACGTGCAGTTTATCCATAGACTCTTGAAACAGGTCTCTCTTCTAAAGAAAATCACTCTTGACTTTTTGTGCTTAATTACTTTAATAACTGTTCTTCAATTTCCTGCCAGAATAATTTGGACAGAGAGCATATAATAAGAAAAACAGCCTTAATTTGTAAACAAACATTGCCGTCTGATTTTCTGGTCTATCGTAGCACTGACACAGCACTTCTCAATGGTCCCAGTGATTTGAGAGCTTACACAGGCTCTGGTAACCTGTTGCCATGGTTTATTCAGGTGTGGCACAACCTTTGATTACATCCAACCACAACACTCAATGTGGCAGGCTGCTAAATTTGGTTCGGCTAGACCGGTTTAGATCCCCCATAAGTGGTTATGGGCATTTCATACGAACGATTCAGGGCAGCCAATCAGAACAGAGCTCATATATCTTGTATCTGTCTTAGAGGCGTAATAATAGAAGCAGTTTGTTTAATTGAATAAATGAATTATGTTTTTGGAACATAAAGCCACATAAATGGTAAAAGCAGACATCAAGGAAAAAATCAAATGGAAGAAAAATATAGAATATGGGACCTTTAAGCACCTGATTCTAACCAGTCAGCTGCCTGTCTGACTGATATTACCTTGTCTAATAATTTTCTGTAATTAAGCAAATGGCTCTTGTTAGTGTAAATGATGACCAGAGATGCTGGAATCTTGCCATTTACCTCTGAAAGCCAAAAATCAAAAAGATCTGCTTGAACAATATGGGAGCCATTTTTGAGAGTGATTTCACAAGAGCTACATCAGTAATGTCTGCAAAATGGCATACCACCACCCCTGTGTTATCTTTAAGGCCCTGACATTCATTCGTTGCTGAGAGTGAGAACTTTGCACATATTTTTCTGTCAGTCGTGGTGGATTATTGTAACACTTTCTTATCTATCCTACCAAAGAATTCTATTACAAATTTACAATGACTTAAGAATCCTGACACTAACCACAAAGAGGGATCGCATTACGTTGACCTTTAAACCTCTTCATTGGTTAGATTTGGACTTTTGTTAAAATCTTCATAGCCCCACCCCCTCTGTGTAAGATGATGATTGGCTATGCTCCAATTAGATCATGCAGATCATCCAACAGCAGAACACTCACTACCTCTAAAACCAATGAAGATCTGACATTCAGCTCTTACTGTCTCCAGTTCTCCCCCAAACAGCTGCAAATTCTTCAGACATTTAGCACTGATGCCTCCAAATAAATGTATTTTATTTCATGTTAATATTTGCTTCACTAAATTGCAGTCAACATTTTGGTTGTTATTATTATTAGTAGTAGTAGTGATGGTACTATTAGTGTTAGTAGGAGTTAAAGTATTATTAGTAGTATTATTGTACAATGGTATGATAGAATAGTCTCCATAATGATTTAAAGTGGTTAGATAATTTTTGGTCTTAAGGGTTTGTTTGCTGTTTTGGGTTTGTTTGGGGGGGCGGGGCTTGTGTTTTCCCAGCCTCCTTTGCTCCTCTGCAGTTCCTGAGTCTGAACAGTGCAGCCACATGACAGGACCTGTGTTGAGGGATCTTCTGTACGCTGGAAGGAGAAAGGCTTATGTGGAGGTCATCCTCATGTCCTTGTTAATAGCACACCCAGAGCCTTCTGCAAAGAGACCCATGCCAAAGAAATCCGAGGGGAAATCAGAAGTGCTGAAGATTTTGACAGCTTAAATTCCCACCGTATACAGTGTGGTGTTCTCTTCGTGCTGTTCCCACATGTGCACAGTTGTAATGTAGAGCGCGTGCCACAAACAGAACGTGCTATGGTCATTTATGAAATTCTGGCAGCTGTAATCATCTCGTAATTGTGCAGAATGTCACCTTGTTGTCCTGTTCCAGAGATGGCGGAGAATGCGTGCGTCTGTGTATTTGAATGTGAGCGTGTGCCATTGTTTGTGCATGTGCACGTGTGCGCAGGTGTGTGTGTGTGTGCGCGCGGGTGTCTATGTGTTTAAAGCAGTCTGCCATGATGAAATGCAATACCAACTTGGGATATCAGCTAATCAACCTAATTTAATGACAAAGAGCTTTTCCACAAACTCCGTGGCAACTAATTACAAAAGCAATGCAAATATTGCTTGTGATTAATTAGTCTGAATGACACACTGGATTAGAATGGTACTGGGTGTCTGTGGCTGTGCAACTCATTATTTCTATATTATTACTGTATTATACTCCCAGTACTTTGTGACCAGTGGTGCAGTTTCATCTTTTCTTTGCCTGGAGTGATATTTTGAAGTGTCAGACAAGGAACATGACGAGCGAGGGGTTTCAAGAAAAGTGGCACTTCCTGTCCCTAGGGCCTGTGTAAGATGCCAGAGTTAGATGACCGAGCAGCTACTGTGGATTTTCTCTTTGTTTTTCTCTTTGTCGTCTTTGGACTTTCAAATTACAAACTTGACCTGTCAGAAGTTGTTTGGAACAACCCTGACAGGCTCTTATAAGACTTAACAACATCAAGGCTGTCAGTCTTGATTGGCTTTTCTAAGAGAGAAAAGCATAAGACACAACAAAAGTTTCAGATTCTTTAAGTGTGGTTAATATCAATGAGGTGCAGGAAGGCCGAATTCATAGATTAAAGGCTTTTTTTCTTGTTTGGATTTCATGCACATTTCCGAAGGACTCAGACGTGTAAAACCTTTTATTTAGCCTGTCCTAAACACTGCAATAACACTAAAGGGTGAAATGAAACACACAGATCACGTAAAAAACACAGCTTGGCCTTGGTTTAAAAAGAAACCCTATTTATTTGCCATATTTGAAGAGATGTGCAAAGACACAGGTCCACAAAGGACAACATGTGAAGAATGTGTGCGTTTCAGCGCTTTAATAAAACACATCAGTGATCTGCTGCCTCTAGCAGAAAACAGAAACAGATCAGACCATGACAACTAGACTTAGTGAAAATTCATTTACAATGATGAAGGATTATTCTTGCTTGTCTTTGCCAATCGCTTGTAATATTGAACTGGCAGCTGTAATTTTTTATTTTTTTAATTTTTTTGCGGAATGTAATTTTGAGAGTCCTAAAAGAGGATTTGCTTTCAAAAAAGAATCCAGGCTTGCCTGGAAGCATTTATATCAACTCCAACTGCAGCAAAATATTGTGTTCTTGTGGAGAGAAGAAAGCCCACAATGCTTTGGTTCATCATCGTGGTGCTTCGGGGTTTGTCATTGCGGTGCAGGTGATGCAGGGAACTTTGCAGGAAAGACATGAAGCCCATCATGAAACGTTCATGCACTTTTTCTTCCCCCTGATTCATTTCGGTCTCCTCACAATGGCACATTGCTTAGGAAAACGTGCTGTGTTCTATTTTGACCTAAATGTATCCGGCAGCATCCTGTAGTCGTCAGTTCTCGTTTTCGAGTCCTCAGCGTTCCCAACGATCTATCACATTCCCATACGTGGTTTCCCACAATGGTTTGGATCGCTGAAATATTATCCCACACGTTCGTTTGTTCCCCTGAATAATCCAGATGACTAATCTTGATCTGTAATCTGCAATTGGGACAGAAGCCCTTGTGCTCCTCCGAGCGCCCATCGCGTACACACATGCCCCGTTCTCCAAAGTGCTGCACATCAACCAAAACTCAGGCACGATAATCCTCAAATGAAAAGAACCCAATCTCAGCACTTCCCTGACACCCGTCAGATACGCGTTCCACTCTGCTTTCGATTCCTTCCCAGCATGCCCTGTGATTAGCTGTAACGTCTGCATCAAACGATACCGATCCCCGCCCTCCCCTCCACCCCCTCCACACACGGAGACAGCGATTGCTTTGGAGATCTGGTGCAAAACAGAGACTGTAAGGGCTTTTCGCCCATCGCCGGTAACTCTAACGTAAAGCGACCCCCGTACTCTCTCACCTGAAGCTCCCAACCTCTGCCCTTGTCCCGTAACCCTGGCACAGGTCTCTACGCTCGGGAACAGACAAGGTTTTCTTTTTATTCGTTTTTTTGGGTTTTTTTGAGCTCCTGAAACTGCATTTGTCACTGGTTAAAGTTCATGGTCACTCGGTTATTCGGACACAGTGCTTAGAACACACACTAACGTGTCATCCTTAAACCCCAATCAGAGGTCCCTCGGGGAGATCCTCAGACATTTTTGTGGTCTTGCCTCAGATTTCTGAAGCGTTCTTAAGTAGACGATTCTGTCAGTCGCTGATTGCATATCAAGTTGACCCTGACAAGGAAAACAAGTCAAACCGAGCCAGTTCAGCATTAAATGGTAAATTGACTACTGTGTTAATGTAATGCTAATGTAAACCGATCTTGCAGTATAGCCTCTGCCTCAGGGCTAACGCCAAAGAACATGGAGTTCTTTATTTAGCTGCGTGTATAACCCCTCGGAGGCTTGTGTCTTTAACTCAGAGATTTAGAGAGAGACTTCAGCAAGTGCACAACAGAGAGACTCTAGTGTCTGACTGGGTTTGATTTGTATTGTAGGTCATTTCCACCACAACCAAGATCTTCTCATCCCGGTCGCACAAACGGGTCAGCCTCCTCTGCCTAATGAGCTGTCGTTAGGATGCAAGCATGGTGACCTTTCTCAAGGTTATCTGAGGCCAAGCTAAAGGCCAATTCCCATGTTTTCCATCTAGACTTTTAGAAAAGCACAGATACGTGGTGTTGAATCAATCTGGCACATATACACAGGAGATTATGTATGTGACAGCTGCCAGATGGGCATCTCTCTACAGGCAGTAGTAATTTACCAGCAATCAGACCCAACTAATCAATCACATCCTACGCCGTTCTCCCCTAATGGTGTTTGTTTCTCCTCTGTTATTATGTTATTTGTCAGAATATCATTACAGCTTCTGTATCAGATGGTAGGAAGGCGCAGCTGATGAACAGTTGATGATAATTCTCAGTTATAGAAACGATGCTGTCAGATGGACGTCTTTACTAAATGGCACTGACACTCGGGCTCGTGCGTTGCACTGTTTCCGGTCTCCAGATATAACAGCCTTCTGCAGTCATTTAATTACTTTTTTTATGGATTATTGTATAATGATAATATCGGTCAATGACTTAATGACTTATTTTGCTTCTCTCTCATCTTCCGTATCTCAGGAGGATATCTAATTCTTGGTTAAGTACAGGCTGGTTCACCATGACCATTGCGCTTGAGCTGTGTGACCGGATAAATGTTTATGGCATGGTGCCTCCAGACTTCTGCAAGTAAGTGGAAACATAATGTGCATGTGTAATTTGTCCACATAATGGCCACTTCACAGGAGTCACATTTATTTTGTTTGCTTGAAGCACCACGTTGTATCGTTTAACATCCACCCCATGTCAGTTCTGCCCTGTATCGCACCAACTTCAGCCTAACAATAACCACGGGCAGATATGAGATGATTTAATACACATTTCCATCGAGGCGTAACCTCTCCCAAGCCATTTCGAAGCCTTGTAGTGTTACACGAAATCAATTTGTTCTACTTATAGCAGCATATTCCTTGAACCAATTCAGGTTAATTGCCCCGCCTACAGATATTCAGCTCAAGATTAATTTGGGAATCTGGGAATCTAGTTTCTCGGTTACTGCTAACTTTGAGCTCCGCTTGCCTTAAATGCTGCGTGTTTTGTTTTCCACAGGGACGCTCAGCACCCCTCAGTCCCGTATCACTACTACGAGCCCCTGGGGCCCGACGAATGCGCCATGTACATCTCTCATGAACGGGGGCGCCGGGGCAGCCATCACCGCTTCATAACCGAGAAGAGAGTCTTCGCCAACTGGGCACGGACGTTCAACATCCACTTCTACCAGCCAGACTGGAGTCCGCCGCCATTACTCGGTAATGTCACGGGGACCACGGCCTCGCCTCAGTCGAGGAGGACATGATTACGTGTGCAGAAGAACCCAGTCTGGGCTGCTGCCTAACCAACATCGCCATGCGCACAGAGCCGTGTGATTGACTATGAGAAGGCAGGCAACGAGAAGACATGGCCGTCACCCGACTGCTTCAAGGAGGACACGTTTCCTTTGTACATTCGTAATGGCTTCACGTTTCGTTATTCGGAGTGATCAGAAAATGACATGATCGATTAGTATGGTGGGATTATCTGATATGAGCTTTGGTGTTTGGACGTTGTTCATCCACGACAGAGACACAGCCGATTACACTTGCGGTTATAGTCGGGGCATGTTCGACATCTTTGATTGACGGTGTTCCATAGGGCACTGTGTGGTGGTCATTATATTTTTGACAAATACACAGATTCCCAGCACCCAGTAGAAGAATTGATGAAACCAAGGGTAAAATATGTCATCATATTAGCCCGGAGGTCTCTATGGAAACAGAGTAACTAAAAAAATCAGCATTGCCTGGATTGTATCTGCATCATCTGAGAAATGGCGGTTTTATTAAAACAGATATTTAAGTCATTTATCACAAATGTGTTTGGGGAAGAAAGTTTGTGTTTGTCATAAGCTGGTTGTGTGTACGGTGAAAAGCACATGGTGCAGAAAGGTTTTAGAAGTATAACAGAAGTAGAAAAAAAGAAATAGAAATCAATTTAGAGAGAACATCTTTATTTATTAGACTTTTATTTATTCATTTTTAGGAGCAAAAATGGACTGTCACTATTTTGCTTTGCAGAATTCTCAGGATCCATCATGTCTTTTGTAAAATTGGTTTTACTTTGTAGAAAATAATCCACACACAAAATGCATAGACTAAATATTAAATTGTGTTTACAGTATTAATGAAATAACATAATATGTTTTAGAGCCATATTTACATTATCTTGGCATAGATTAAAGTTGGTGGTTTATTGGTTTAAAATTGTAAGGACTAAAGACCTTTTTTGGGGGGGGGTGTTCGTTTTTTAAGCAAGAAAATTTCAATTATGGAAATGTAGTTCCTATTGAATATAATGGGACAGAAATGTAATAAAACGATAGCTTTAACTGTCTATGGCAATCATTTACTGAATTAATGTCCTGGACTTTAGTTTATCTTTAAATCTAATTTTGTTTTTATTTTAAAATAAAAAAAATAAAGGGAGTATATTTGACTTTGATCAGAAATCATTAAAGGCAGTACTATCAAAACAGCATGATGTGTTGTGTTTGTGCTGTGATTAAAAACTAGTATGAAAGTACCAGTGCTGTGATGAATCCCATAAGTCTTTGAGTACTTACACTGAAGGACACGTCAATACCTTCTTTTGCTTGATAATTCTGCTGGATGCTATAAAAGTTTGTGTTCTTGTTAATGCAAGCATCTGACATTTCGGGTCCTACACTCAGAAAAGCCTTCCTGTTTATGATGCTTTAAAGTCTAAACATAATAGCCACACAAAAGATTGACATTACAGTTAGACGACTTACTAGATACAATACAGTAATGGTACATTTAGCATAATTCTTCCTAAGGCCCCTAATTTGGCTCTCTCCATCTAGAACAATGGACCTATGAGATGTGCAGACCTGGAAAACTGAAATATATTGCTTTTATCTCCCACTGGCCACTCTGGGGACGTCTGTCGTCAGCAAACCCATCATAACAGTTACAGGTCAACTAACTACTATCCAGTTATACATGTGTAATCATCATATGGTACATTTCTTCATAGCTTGGTTAGAAAAATACTCATCAAATGTTGAACTCTACCGGGACCATCAACTCTTCTAGACACATTCTGCAGCTCCTGCATCAGCTCACCGGCCAATCAGCATTCGCTGGCTTGTATCATACTATCATAACCTGTTTGTACATTTTCTTTGCTATTTTAGTGTAATACATACCTGATTTCCAAAAAAAAAGATCATAGCCAAATGCTGACAAATGTGCTCTGTCCATGGCAGAAACAAACCTCACTTCAGCCATACAGAAAGCCACTTCACCTAGTCCACACCCCCCACCCCCAAACAACCAACCAACCACAAAGACTCTTCATGTTTTCAGCTAAAAGAACTCGACTCTGTTGAAATGTACTCAGTGATTACAGTGCCCAGGATAGTAACAGAAACTTTCTGAGGTGCAGCTTTTGTGATAGTTATCAGGATGTCTTAGCTTAAGTGTTCTTAGACAAAAAAACAGCTTATAACTGTCACGTTACAGCCCCTGACCCCTCCCCTTTGGGCGTGTGTTTATGTCGTCTACGTCTAGTCGTCTGCGTCTGTGGATCTCCGTGGGTGCGGTTGTGTCTGAGTGTGTTCATCGGTCTCACCTGTGGCTCGTCTCGTGAACACTCGGGGCTTGTTTGTCTATTTAATGTGCGTTTGCGCAGTGTCCCGTGCTCGTCTTTGTCAGAGTTGTTCATTGTGACTACCCGTGAGTGTTGAAACGTGCGCTGTCCGTGCTTTTTGTGTTAATAAACGTGTGTGTGTGTGCAAGGAATTCTAGACTCGTTGCCTCGTCCTTCTCCCAAACACCCATCATCATAATAGCTTTAAGGCTGACGAACACTATATCACAGAACGCACTAGCAGGACCAGCTCCAATCCTCATTTGAGGAAGACTGTCTACAGAACCTTTGTTCAGAAGCTTTGTGTTCACAAAGCTGCCCTTGGCTAATAAGGCACATGTCTACCTGTCAGGTGTCCTAAAAGACATCTATAACATCTGTGGGCTTCAGCATTGGAGCTGCTCATGGTTGTATGTTCTACTATCTGTAACCTCTTTGCCCTGGACTCTGAGGGCTTGCTAAGCACCAACATTGTCATGGAGTTCTCCAACATTACTGCTGTCACAGAGCTGACACCCAATCACAATGAAGCAGTGGACAATAGAAGAAGGAAAAGTCAGTAAAATCAATTACCTGTTCATCAATTTTAGCAGAAAGTTGACAAACCATTCCCACCTTTACTCAGGGACCGTTGATCTCCACATCGTAGGAATTTGCATCTTTTAGAAATTTTCCTGGTCCACAAACTCGACTTCCCTAGTAAAGAAGGCGGTACCAATGTACCCCTGTCTTCACACAGTCATAATGCCCTGGAATGGTAACTGCATGACCATAAAAACCCTCCAGAGGGTGAGGAAATTAGGGCAGCGCATCACTGGGTCACTGCTTCCACTAATGTCCAACATCTATCTGAGACCAGGGGGAGACTTCTTCACAGCTTGTCTGAATTCACAACTGACAACCTCCTGCTCCTCCTGCACTTAATAAAAAAGCCGTTTGCACTGTGCATTGGACATTGCACTTTTATCCATAAAAAAATCAAAAATTAAAGATATTGATTGCAAAAAATCTGGCTAGCCTGTCCTTTTACGTGTAATTACATTACCTGTTCATTGGGTCTACCACCCGTACGTACTGGGTTCAGGTGACAGGAACCATTTGTCATGAAAGATTTGCTGCAGCCCGGTTGTGATTTATGTACTGTAACTCTCCGGCTCAGATTCTCAGTAAAGATAAGGCCAGCATGACAACTAAAGGATGGGTGGAAAAAACCTGCGGTACCCACGTCTACTCATATGTGAAGATACTGCCAAGAACCTGCAGCACGTGGACATGATCTCAAGAGGATGTTCTAGAATATACAGACATCTGCACATATACATTTGTAGTAAGTATATGGGGGCTATATTCATATTACAAGCCACATTTCTCAATTCTTCCGAGTTTTTGTTCAGATCTGACTAGCCTATCTTGACAGTCCCCATTCATAACCGCAAGTGACCTGTGTAAGAAATGTACCTGTCCTCTGAAGCATTTTAATACTTTTTTGCATGTCACTTGCATCACCACCAACAAAAAAGTCTTATTTAGTATATCTAGATTTCAAATAAATAGAAAAAAATAAGAAAAAGAAAGCAGCAAACCTATAATTTAACATTAAATGACATGCCAACTAAGACTGTTCACCAAAACACATCTCGCAATCCAACATTTAAGCAAGAAATTGCTCTTCCTGTTTAGGGTAACCACAGAGTAAATAGACATTCCCAGTCACCTTAAATTGATCCTTTTCGTGTAAAGTTGACGATCGTTGTAATGTGTGTGGACTACATCATACGTCCCCTTATATCAATGTTTGCCAGTGGGCAGATGAGTGTGGTCAAGTATTACTTCTGAAAACCTTCAAAATACACTCACTAAATTTTTTATGAGCGTGACATAACGCGATGAGATATTATTCATCATGTGACAAAACACATCACATGCTGACTTGATATTTCAATGTGACATGGCAAAAGATGTTTTTGATGTGAATAAATAATGAAAGAAAACATACAGGATGTGTCAGAATGTGTACGTGCGCTCTTTGTCAGATTTCTCTCTCACAACATTCTTTACAACCATCTGCGGCTCATAATTGTTTTTATTTACATCAATCAGTCATTCTTATCCACCTTGGCAGAAGTTCCTGCGACAAAGAGCAAGACACACATACATCACCACAATAAGAATCAGGCATCAAAACAAAACCATAAAATACAAAAGATCACACAGATAGGGCAATTATTCCCACTGTGTAGTTGCAAAACACAAATGAGGATTTTCTGCGATTGTTAACAGGTCTGCGGGCTGCATGTTGTCGCTGTTTGTGAAGTGTCTACCAAGTCAATCCCTTCATTATCATTATATAGATTGCGGCTCCACCAGGACCATTACTGATGAGTAACCTGGAAGAAACAGAACCGAGGTGCATGCGAGGAAAGCCGTCTTATCTCAGCTTGCACAAAGAACATTACTCAAGTAAATCAGGCGGGACGCTGGTGGTCTACCTGTGACAGGGGAAGGTTGTGCCACTTCTGTTGACCTTTTGTCACGAGTCGAGGTAATAAATTCTGACCTGCGTCCTGTTCTGTTTATTAGACACGCTTGTGTTTTACAACATATGTGCTTTTTCTCTTATTAGGGCAAGAAAAACACTGCATAGCCCTCAAAAGTAATATTAATGGTCCTTTGGTTTAATTTTACTGATTCAAAAAAGGGTTCAATACAGTTGATTATGCACTTGAAATATGAAAACTCACTATAAATAAATATGGTACAGAGAACAGATTGACCTTTCCATTCAGGTGACAAAACTCCCAAAACTCATCCTTATCTCATTCGAAATTTTGATGATACAGTAAACCTCAAATTACTGACTGATGACTCTTAAAATATTATTGATTGTTGATTTAACTATTTTTTAGTTTTAGAATTGATTTTCGTAATTGTACTCAATTAAATGTCTATTCAGAATGTTACTTGTTATAACTATCTTGGTATTTGCAAAGATAAAATGCTATCATTCAAAAATAAACCACTATATAATAAATGAAAATACCTTTATTCTTCTGTGAGACCCGGTCATACTCTCCTCTTAAAGACAGCAGGAGATTAATCACTCACTCAATTGCTGGTTTAATTTTCACAATGACACAGGAAATCATCTAAGAGAAGACAGACTTTCCTGTTGTTTGTCTACACAGCTTTCAGAGGTTGCTGGGGCCTGTCTGTCATCTTTCCGATTATCTCACTTTCAACTTGATTGCATTACAATGGAAATTCCATTTGCTTCGACTAAATTTGGCTAAGAGGGTTTTCTATATTAAGACCCTATGGAACGAGTATGATAGATCAGTTAAATTACTGCATTTAATCTCATTTAATCAGTTCTAGACACTAGACAGAGGCCAGCTTTTTATAGATAAGTCTTGGCTAACATGAAAAATTAGACTCAATTTAAACACTGTTTCATATTTCATATTAATTGGTTGATTTGACTAATCTGATCATGGCTTAGAATTAAAGCGAAAGAAGTAAGACGAAGACCAGAGTGGGTTTGGGGGGGGGGGGCTGTATCAACAGAGTCATTTCTTCTGTCCATTTCATTTTGCCATTAGGAAATATAGAATATGATTGATTTCTCTGACACTTTTAAGGAAAGTGATGTTATATTAGTTACTAGGCCTACAGCAGAATAAAAAAATAATCTATAAAATCCAATTTCCTGTGCATATACCTTTCAAGGGTTGGAAAAAAGGATATGTGTAGTTAAATCTTGCAGGGGAAAAAGCGTGTGCGTTACTTACTCAGTCTCAGAAGAGTCATACTTACTGCCTCATGATCAAGAGATCGGGATCAGGATCGTTAGATCACTGTCAGATCCGCAAACGCCGTCAGACACACTAATATTACTGGGCTTTGAGAGATGTGTCAGCAGCTAATAGCGTGATTTATTCGGAGAGATGGGATACTGTCGTGTAAATGTGGAAGCGTGTCAGTTCAGCTTAAATTTAAGAGTACGGAGGAGTATGAGAAGGGAATTGGTTTGACGGGGGTAAAAGGTTGTAGGCAGGAGCTGAAAACAGGAAAGAGGAAAAACACCTCTCTAATGCTCTTTAAAAAGTCTTCTGTCCTACAAAATCGGGTCATTATTTTAATTGATTTGCCTGCCACAGCCATATGGATTTTGGACTCATCTACTTTTAGGTGAGTTATGTCGATTTCATTGCTGTTGGGCAAAGACTTTCATACTTGAGGTGCACGTGGTTCATCTGGGATTCAAGGGGAATTAGATGAATGGCCTCCTATATTCCATTGATCACGTTATGACGTGACCACATTTACAACAAACAAAAAGCAGTGAATGTTATATTCCCCCAGCTGAAATATCACAAAGTAAACCAGCAATCTCTGCCCAGTGCAAGAAAACTATGACACATAAAGCAAAGAAATCCATCTTCGGCTGTAAAACTGGAAGTCAATCGTCTCCGACAGGACAGAAATAAAATGCCATCTGTTCTGAACTGGGAGTTCAATAACTGCATATGGGTGTCTTTTTTTTTTCTCTCCTCCTCTTTCGATGCCAGACTAAAACAGAAAAATGACGTGAACATGAGGCGCGGGCCAGTACGGGGACAGAGGGGGGGGACGTTTCCTGCTGCAGTGTCACACAGAGGAGCCGGGGCCATTTTTCAGCCGTGGCCTCTTCGGCTGTGAGACGCGGCTCCCCTGTTCTATGGGATAATGGTGACTGAAGGAGGTGTCAGGGCACGGAGGGCCAGAGACACCGGGCCAGAGATAACACCTCCATCAGATGAATCTGTTAACCTTCCTCGTGTCCAACTAATCCTGCACTTAGAGGTCCTTGAAAAAACACCCATCACGTCTAAATATGTCCTCTGTGGGGTTAGGAGGGCTTCACCTACGTGTTACATATGCATTCAAGGAGAAATTTGTAGTTTATTCATTTATTTGTGCATAGACCAAAACTGACCTTCAGGGATACAGATTTGAAAGGACAGTACGACAGGAGACTTTCCCTATTCGAATAAATCTCTTCCCACCCAAACGTAACTCGTAGTGGGTTTGATTATAGTAAGACTCCACTGCGGGAAGAATTACTTTGGGATGTTCTCAACATCTGCTCAATAGGCTCTGGCAATCAGTTCAAGTTAATATAAAAGAAAAATTTCTTATAATCTTAATAGCATAGTCGAATTCTATGCATCAACCCTCAATACATCGGAGCTTTAATAAAATGGTTTTATATGATGTGCATGGCTGAAATTACATACCATGACTTGGGTAATGACAGAAGCACTGCAATTAGCAGTTATCACAGCCTGGAGACCAGGCATCTTATTATGGCCAAAATTAGTTTGAATATAATATTTGGGCTACATGGTCCAACATGGCCTCCCTAAGCCACGCGTTAGAAAAACGTGAACACAGTCCACGTGTAACGGATGCTTGTATATTGTTGTTCCCCTGTGGTGTTAGATTACCAACACAGAGAGATGCTCGAGACATTACCATTATGCAGAACGCAATTTCTGCCCCTCCATCACTGTGCGGCTTTTGTCCTCGATCACTTCCTCGGCTACGTTTTGAACAGGGCGCTCTGTTCCGATACGGCCAAGAAACCTCTCAGACCTGTTCCAAATTCAATTTCATGACTTGGTCGGCGTAATCTTTCATGCAAGTTTAAGAGCCTTGAAATCCAAACAGAACGCACTGGCAATCTCTCTGTCATCTTTATTCCAAAGACCTCCTGAAGCTCCTGGTTTTACACGATAGCGTCGAGGTGGTGGGCAGGGAGGGGCCGTGACACCTAACGCAGAGAAACAAATAAAAAGGAGCGAAGTGGGGGGAAAAAAGAAAAGAAAAGGAAGGGTTTTACCCTCCTCGTTATGCATCCGAGCGATTGAGTCGCTGACAGCGCAAGGCCGGATCTCACGCGGTTAGATAGACTCGCGGGGAAATGAGAAAACACAGCCACGCCTCCATCTGTAGGCGTCTGATGATTGGTCGATCTTCCCTCTGCGCCCTTTATGTAGATGTAGAGTTGGGGGGGGGTCTACGCCGACATCGTTAAAAGGCCGTACCGTAGAAGGAGACGATGTAATGGACTCATTCAGTTCCCTTGACTGTTGGGCAAACAATGAGTCGCATGTTTCCAATATCTTTCTAGAGATTATATGCCACCAACATATTCTGAACAGGATTACTCATAACAGCAAACGCAAAACTTCCAAGTTCATCAAAGTGAGTGAAGTAAAGTTCAATGTTACAAGGTAACATCTTAACAGATTAGAAAGATACATAAACCTGGGATTAGTGCATCATTGAAGGTTTCTTAAATAATATGTAAAATTGCTGTAAGACAAAACATAATAAAATGTACAGACAGCAGTATTAATAAAACATGTAAAGACTTTACAATGTTAATTTGACAATGTCCATTACTATGCAGCACAAGTATTCTGTGCAGTGTTTCTACAGTGACAGCTGAACAAACACAGTCCATCAGCGTGAACCAATAGCGGTCCATCAGCGTGAACCAATAGCGGTCCTCTCTTGAACTGAAAGCAAAACTTCCAAAGAGAGTTTGACCAAAACCAGTTTGTCCTTGGCTGACTGTGTCTGAGGATAAAAGGGAGAACAAAAAACACGAAATGAAAACAAAACTCATCCAAAAAGAGGGCTTTGCCCAGCAGGAAGTGTGTGTGTGTGTGTGTGTGTGTGTCCCCTGATTTAAAAAGCAAAGCCTCGGCACTGAAATCCAATGAGATTTACAGTCCACAAGGGCCAAAATGGGAGTGTCCAGAATCAGCAGTCAGCGCATGTCACTCGAACGTCGTCGTCATCGCAGGTCCTGTTGAAAAGGCACTACGCCATTTCCCCAAGAACCACTGCTGACAAACTTGACATTGTTACATTTTAATTAGAGAGACAAAAAAAAAGACAACGACAAACAAAAACGACCAGAGGAGGGCGCTCAAGTGTTCCAGGAAGGTGGCGGCGGTCCGCAGGCCCGCGAAGGGCGGGCTTCTCAGAAGATGTGCTTGAGGTGTTTGATGCCGTAGGTCTTGAAGAAGACCAGCAGGATGAGGGTCCACAGGCCCAGGATGAAGCCGTCGGGGGGGTGCCAGTCCTTCTGCTTGGGCTTCTGTGGGCACAGGGGAACAGGCTGGGTGAGCGGGCATAGAGCCAGAGTTGGCTCCAGCAACGGCCAGCAAACATCGTCCTGAACACTTCTCGGTAAAACACCTCTTGATAAAGAGATGGTAAAAGAGAGAGAGAGAGAGAGAGAGAGAGACAGAGAGAGAGAGAGAGAGAGAGAGAATGAAAGTGAAAGCGAGAGAGCGAGAGAAACTTCAAAGTAACAAAAAGTACACACCGAAAGTGTAGAAAGGAAAAAAAGAAGTTAAAATAAAAGGAAGGACACTTGGCAGGTTGATGTTTGGCCATTTAGCTCCTCATCATCACTTTGCGTGTGGACATTATACTTTTAAATCATCCCGTATTATATATGCATCGGCTGAAGTGCATTTATATGCTAATGTACTCCCAATATTTTTAGAGGTTTAACTTCTAAAAAAGAAAGCCGGTAACTTTTCCAATTACATTAAAAGGAATTGGCACTAGAGACAATATTCTTAAAAGACTTTTGTGTGTGCTGTAGGCACCCACAACTGTCAGATCAACCACGATCCTCCATTATGGAGTAAAGTCATCATCTCGGCTGGAGGAGAAGCTTTTCATTGTGAGGTGACCTCATAAACAAACAAGCAACAAACAAACAAACACTGGGACTGGCATAATATCAAGTCCTTACAACGTCTGTGATGGCAATGTTGCCTGCTCGACTTGGTTCATCAGTTTCTCATTCAAATATGGAAACTAAATCATTAGTTTCTAAAATCAGGCAGTAACTCGGGCACCTATTAAACATGGCTAGCTGGGCCCCTCTGCTCAATCTTCTGTGGCCTCTGCGCTTAGTTCACTAGTTCAGGGGAGCTTTTGACTCACTGCCACTAACACATGACATTTGAGTAAAGCCATTAAACAGGCCGGGTGATGGCAGCTTTTCCTGTGTCAGCAGCGCAAGAGAAAGCCTCTTCCCATAATAATGGCTAGTAGTCTCTTATCACCATGGAAACAACAACATCTTGCACCGCTATGTGTAGAGCACTTGGTCAGATTTGCCACGGTCAGACAGGTTTTTCGATCTGCATATTTCAGTTACAGAAGTCATGTGGATTGGAACAATGTGTGGAGTGTGGAGACAGAGACGCACTGGTCCAGCCAGCTGATCCCAGACCAGCGAAGGGTGCGGACAGACCGCCGCACCGGTCCATCGAGCTGATCCCAGACGGCTGCACTGGTGACCGAGACTGCTGGCGAAAGCGAAAGCTAGTTCTTGTGCGTCAACATGCATAACCAGCCCTCTGCATCTCAGCGCGCTTGGCATCAAAAACGCAAAACCCAAGTAAAAAAAAACCAAGCTGACTTGAAACAAAAAGTAAATTTCCAAATTTAATGAGACTGCCTCGAAATGTTGGGCCTACTTAGCAGGACGGCAAAACGGGAACGTCCCCCCGTGGCCCTCGTGGGGATTAGTAATGGCTGCCGCACAGGGTTCATAGATTAGTGGGTTTTCTCAGCATGCATCCATAATTGCAGTAGCTCTGCCTGTCGGTGAGGCCTTAACTTCACATCGGTACAGTAGGCGATCGTTATTCACGAGACGCTCAGAGGAGGAGCTTCCCTGAAAGCCAAAACAAGCTCCCCTCCTCTCCAAAGCCACGAGCCGTACGTCAGACGCGGAGACTTAATCCCAGACATACCCAGATCCGTCTCTCGCAACAACTCGCACACACACACACGCTCGCACAGGCTCGAAGATACTGCGCACATGACAGCAGCTCCGAAACAGTGCGAACTTCCTCCAGCTGGACCTCTTCCCACAATGCAGCTGGGAACCCTGGTGCGGCTTCACAAAATATAACGTTGTCAGAAACAGATATGGTAGGCAATTTCTTCCCCGCCAGTCGTGATCCTGAGACAGCCACCACTACCGTTTTAATCCTACGAGGATGTTCTACCGATACTGTTGTCCTACTCATAAAATAGCCCCGGATGAAGCCACGTCGGGCGGTAACCGCGCAACATCACACACGCTGCCCGCGTCCTGAAGCACGGCGAGGCTGTCAATCAGGCACCAGCCCTGCGGGACATCTGAACAGCAGCATTACAGATCCAGAACTCCTCGACCTCATTCGTCTACACTATTTGTTCCCCATCAAGGGGCACAGAGCAGACGCAGACTACACATACTCAACCGGTTCCTTCTCAGTATCATTGACATGACTTCCTGTGTGGCCCTCATGTGATTTAGGCCTCAAAACAACAACAACAAAAACAAATAACACCAACAAAAGATTCAAGCTGCATCTTGGCTGCCTTCTGAGCATTGCGTTGGGAGACATGTCCATTGTCACCACATGCAGTAGTTTATAACCTGACTACTGCATTTGAGTAGTCGGGTCCTGAATTTCCCCCTGGGTTGTAAACCACTGCGGGTGGAGTATGACAAACCCGCATCCACACTCAGGACTTTATGATAAATCATTTGCCAAAAGCACAACTCCGTACGCCTTTACATACGCTGACGCTAGAGGAAACTGCAGAGGGAAACAGGGTCCCGTTCGAAACATAAAGGACGCAAGGAAAACAAATGACTTCTTTCTGCTCTACGTTTGACTCCCTGAAGCCTTGTACCTTGGCATCAAGCCACCGGCATTCAAAAGAGAAGTTGTTCCGAGACGAGATTCCAGCGAGAGCAAGACGCAAAAAGTAATCAGGTTGAGGACAGCAGAAAAGAAGTGCTCCGTCCTCACTAGAGGCACACTGCGATTAGTCTTCACCACGGGAATAACCTCATCTCCCACGGAGGGCGCCGCTCTGATTCGAGAGACGGCACGTTTGTCGAGAGCTCCGCGAAGATCAGACGCGAGACCGCGGCGCGGAGCGCCGTCACCCCAATCTTTTGATTATCTGCTAAGAACATGCCGAAGAACGCCCGTGCCCTCGCCGTGGTGCGCGGCGTGCTTACGTGCGGGCTCGGGGAGGCAGACGCGTGTTTTTTTTCCCCAACTGCACGAGTAGTATGAATGTTGCAGCATTGCTACCGAGCACAAAGCAGGAATTCAATTTAAAGTCTCAAAGAAAACTGCTCCCTCAGTGAAAGTCTTCATAGCAGCGTATTGACTGCAGCAACATCTTGCTCTGGGGGAGCACATTTCTCCAACACAACAGAAAACACTCCGCCCCCCTCCCCCCCCTCCTGCTTCTATTGCCCCGGCCCACCCCACGGGGGCAGGTATCTTGTGAATACAGCGACCGGAATACGGTGGTTCAGCAGGCGGTTTCGGATTGCTGGATGAGAGAAGAGTCACCACCGAGGGCTTCTTTTAATTCGCTTAAACTGTTCCGTCTGGATATCGCGTGGCATGCAGACAACTGCAAACAGCCACTAGCATGATCAAAAGAAGAGGGTGAGGAGAAGCTCCTCCCAAGCGTCATGGTCTGATCTTCTCCAAACGCACCGTCGACACAGATTTAGGGGGAGGCAGGGTGAGGAACGGGGTTAGCCAGAGAACGCCAGGGATTAGGTGGGGCGACCGTTTGAACGCTTTCTTTCCTCGCATGCTTCACACGGAGTGGCGAAGGAACCAGACAGCGTTGAAGTTGAAGAAAACTGAATGAGGAAGGAAAGGAGAGTGCTATAAACACTCTTCTTCGGTGGTGTGTGTGGTGGATATCAGACGTCAGGGTAGCACTGGCGGGGAGGCGGTAATAAAGTCCATCTCCCCAGCAGGTGGAAGGCTGATGTTGGACAGTCCGCTAGAACGACCTGCCAGTCATGACGCGTCACATGGTCTGTCACACCTAACCCGGCTGAACGCCTTCCGCCCGTTACACCACGGACGTTAATGTAGTCAGCAAGGTATACCGCCATTACTTATTACTACTGAGTTTTATTAGGAATCTAAAGTGATGATAACTTGGCTACCTTATGAAATATGATTGGTAGAAACAGGGAAAAATTTAGGGAGGATTTATTGGGTACAAACAAATCTGCTTCCTCAAGGTTGAAGCGGGACCATATTAGATGCTTCCTCGTCTATATATTTTCATGAGGTGCCGTGATTGCGGTCCCACATGCTGAAGCGACCAGCGAGGCTAGCGAGAAGCTCTTACGCTCTCCTCTCTGCCTCACTTACTGTAGGGGAGCGGGTCACGGCACCACTCAGGATTTCATGACCCCAGACAGCATTAGCACTTTGAAGTGCGGCTCCATCCAACACAAACATCTTTATGAAAAGCGTCTGTAAACAAGTAGCTAAAAAAATAAAATAAATCAGTGGACCATCACCTGGAAATCACATCACCACAGGACATGATGGTATATGCAAACAGCACATAAAATATACGTGGACAAGCATGATATATGAAATATAAAAAGGAGGGTAAGAGTGAAGCTATTATGAGCCAAGCTATACTTCAAAGTTCACATCCAATCATATCAATTGATCAAATTTGAGACTTTACCATATACGTTTTAGCAGATACATTTTTAATGCCTGCTATGGCAACCACATTATCAAACACATCTTGATGGGTAGATGTTAGGGCCATTCCCAATTTTCTTTTTTGGACAAATCCAAACAGCTCCCCTCCTACTGCCTAATTTACATGGATCTCATTCTTCACTTCGTCCACCTACTCATGTGGCACCAGAGGCGTGGGGACCACCATTAAAAACCCAGCCCAACCACCCTCAAACACCCGCGTGGACCCAGCCCAACCACCCTCAAACACCCGCGTGGACCCAGCCCAACGACCCTCAAACACCCGCGTGGACCCAGCCCAACGACCCTCAAACACCCGCGTGGACCCAGCCCAACCACCCTCAAACACCCGCGTGGACCCAGCCCAACCACCCTCAAACACCCGCGTGGACCCAGCCCAACGACCCTCAAACACCCGCGTGGACCCAGCCCAACGACGCTCAAACACCCGCGTGGACCCAGCCCAACCACCCTCAAACACCCGCGTGGACCCAGCCCAACGACCCTCAAACACCCGCGTGGACCCAGCCCAACGACGCTCAAACACCCGCGTGGACCCAGCCCAACCACCCTCAAACACCCGCGTGGACCCAGCCCAACGACCCTCAAACACCCGCGTGGACCCAGCCCAACGACGCTCAAACACCCGCGTGGACCCAGCCCAACCACCCTCAAACACCCGCGTGGACCCAGCCCAACGACGCTCAAACACCCGCGTGGACCCAGCCCAACGACCCTCAAACACCCGCGTGGACCCAGCCCAACGACCCTCAAACACCCGCGTGGACCCAGCCCAACCACCCTCAAACACCCGCGTGGACCCAGCCCAACGACCCTCAAACACCCGCGTGGACCCAGCCCAACGACCCTCAAACACCCGCGTGGACCCAGCCCAACCACCCTCAAACACCCGCGTGGACCCAGCCCAACGACCCTCAAACACCCGCGTGGACCCAGCCCAACGACCCTCAAACACCCGCGTGGACCCAGCCCAACCACCCTCAAACACCCGCGTGGACCCAGCCCAACCACCCTCAAACACCCGCGTGGACCCAGCCCAACGACCCTCAAACACCCGCGTGGACCCAGCCCAACGACGCTCAAACACCCGCGTGGACCCAGCCCAACCACCCTCAAACACCCGCGTGGACCCAGCCCAACGACCCTCAAACACCCGCGTGGACCCAGCCCAACGACGCTCAAACACCCGCGTGGACCCAGCCCAACCACCCTCAAACACCCGCGTGGACCCAGCCCAACGACCCTCAAACACCCGCGTGGACCCAGCCCAACGACGCTCAAACACCCGCGTGGACCCAGCCCAACCACCCTCAAACACCCGCGTGGACCCAGCCCAACCACCCTCAAACACCCGCGTGGACCCAGCCCAACCACCCTCAAACACCCGCGTGGACCCAGCCCAACGACGCTCAAACACCCGCGTGGACCCAGCCCAACCACCCTCAAACACCCGCGTGGACTTAGCCCAACGACCCTCAAACACCCGCGTGGACCCAGCCCAACGACGCTCAAACACCCGCGTGGACCCAGCCCAACGACCCTCAAACACCCGCGTGGACCCAGCCCAACCACCCTCAAACACCCGCGTGGACCCAGCCCAACCACCCTCAAACACCCGCGTGGACCCAGCCCAACGACCCTCAAACACCCGCGTGGACCCAGCCCAACGACCCTCAAACACCCGCGTGGACCCAGCCCAACGACGCTCAAACACCCGCGTGGACCCAGCCCAACCACCCTCAAACACCCGCGTGGACCCAGCCCAACCACCCTCAAACACCCGCGTGGACCCAGCCCAACGACGCTCAAACACCCGCGTGGACCCAGCCCAACCACCCTCAAACACCCGCGTGGACCCAGCCCAACGACCCTCAAACACCCGCGTGGACCCAGCCCAACCACCCTCAAACACCCGCGTGGACCCAGCCCAACGACCCTCAAACACCCGCGTGGACCCAGCCCAACGACGCTCAAACACCCGCGTGGACCCAGCCCAACCACCCTCAAACACCCGCGTGGACCCAGCCCAACGACCCTCAAACACCCGCGTGGACCCAGCCCAACGACGCTCAAACACCCGCGTGGACCCAGCCCAACCACCCTCAAACACCCGCGTGGACCCAGCCCAACGACCCTCAAACACCCGCGTGGACCCAGCCCAACGACGCTCAAACACCCGCGTGGACCCAGCCCAACCACCCTCAAACACCCGCGTGGACCCAGCCCAACGACCCTCAAACACCCGCGTGGACCCAGCCCAACGACGCTCAAACACCCGCGTGGACCCAGCCCAACGACCCTCAAACACCCGCGTGGACCCAGCCCAACCACCCTCAAACACCCGCGTGGACCCAGCCCAACCACCCTCAAACACCCGCGTGGACCCAGCCCAACGACCCTCAAACACCCGCGTGGACCCAGCCCAACGACCCTCAAACACCCGCGTGGACCCAGCCCAACGACGCTCAAACACCCGCGTGGACCCAGCCCAACCACCCTCAAACACCCGCGTGGACCCAGCCCAACCACCCTCAAACACCCGCGTGGACCCAGCCCAACGACGCTCAAACACCCGCGTGGACCCAGCCCAACCACCCTCAAACACCCGCGTGGACCCAGCCCAACGACGCTCAAACACCCGCGTGGACCCAGCCCAACCACCCTCAAACACCCGCGTGGACCCAGCCCAACGACCCTCAAACACCCGCGTGGACCCAGCCCAACGACGCTCAAACACCCGCGTGGACCCAGCCCAACGACCCTCAAACACCCGCGTGGACCCAGCCCAACCACCCTCAAACACCCGCGTGGACCCAGCCCAACGACCCTCAAACACCCGCGTGGACCCAGCCCAACCACCCTCAAACACCCGCGTGGACCCAGCCCAACCACCCTCAAACACCCGCGTGGACCCAGCCCAACGACGCTCAAACACCCGCGTGGACCCAGCCCAACGACCCTCAAACACCCGCGTGGACCCAGCCCAACCACCCTCAAACACCCGCGTGGACCCAGCCCAACGACCCTCAAACACCCGCGTGGACCCAGCCCAACGACCCTCAAACACCCGCGTGGACCCAGCCCAACGACCCTCAAACACCCGCGTGGACCCAGCCCAACGACCCTCAAACACCCGCGTGGACCCAGCCCAACGACCCTCAAACACCCGCGTGGACCCAGCCCAACGACCCTCAAACACCCGCGTGGACCCAGCCCAACGACGCTCAAACACCCGCGTGGACCCAGCCCAACCACCCTCAAACACCCGCGTGGACCCAGCCCAACCACCCTCAAACACCCGCGTGGACCCAGCCCAACGACGCTCAAACACCCGCGTGGACCCAGCCCAACGACCCTCAAACACCCGCGTGGACCCAGCCCAACGACGCTCAAACACCCGCGTGGACCCAGCCCAACCACCCTCAAACACCCGCGTGGACCCAGCCCAACGACGCTCAAACACCCGCGTGGACCCAGCCCAACCACCCTCAAACACCCGCGTGGACCCAGCCCAACGACCCTCAAACACCCGCGTGGACCCAGCCCAACGACCCTCAAACACCCGCGTGGACCCAGCCCAACGACCCTCAAACACCCGCGTGGACCCAGCCCAACAACCCTCAAACACCCGTGTGAACCCAGCCCGACGTCCCTCCAACATATGTACGGACCCAAACCAATGTCCCTCAAACACACGCGCAGACCCAGCCCAACGTCCCTCCTGCACCCAGCCCGACGGCCTGCAGGAACAGCACGAGCAGGTTTGTTCTTACATCAATCATCACTTTGCTCTGTTCCCAAAATCGATGACTGGTCTGTATGTCAAAAGGCTTTTTTTCCACTAATGGATTGTATCTATTTCTTTAGTTTGAACAAAGTTTGAGCATGAATAAACCTTGATGTATAATCATGCTGAAATTATCCTCGGCATTGGTTGATTTCCAGTGCCACAGCCCGTATGAATCGGAATCGCAGCAGCAGCTATTTGTCTGTCAAGCTGCTATTGTCCAAAGGCCCGTTGCACTGTAGAGATCGGTGACGGGCCAGGCCCCCCTGCATTCTGACTTGATATACGGCAACAAATTAACCTTCAATTAGCGAGTCGTGTAAAACATTTAGCTGTCTGCGACGTTTATATTGAGAATCGCTGTCGAGGAGAACGTCTAACGTTTCAAAGCCTGGCAGTGAAACATCACCTATTCAGACACGTTTTCATCGTCTGCACCCCCTCCGGCTTTCATTTTAGTCGTGAACTCGCCTTGTTTTAGCGCGATCTTTTATTTTCGATCATTTCATTCTAAACCGTACAGTGTCTTCCGTATGTTCCACAGCGTTACGGGACTAAAGTGACAGGGTGAACAGCACAATAATAATTTTTTCCATTTCTTGGCATCAGCACCTTACAATTTTACTGACATTGTTACTACCAAGTGTGACACTGACTATTGGTGTTAAGATTTATGTTTTTATGTTTACCAATACTGAAGCAGGACTTAAATCTTTACAGTTACATTACAGTTTTTTTTTTTATGACGTTTCTGGACGAAGCCGAGAAGAGTCAGTATGGAATTGTATCCAAATCTAAGGATTCTACTTCACAGTTCATTCATGATAACTTGACATTCATTCTCATTAGGTGCGTCATTTATGGCGATTATCTTTCATGGAAATCGATATAATACACAAATGGTGGAGCCCATTGTCTTTAGTGACAAGTATTAGTGAAGGTAAGTCAGATACTTGCCTGATGAATGATTTCAGCTACTGGTAACTGGTCTACATAAAACAGTTCTTCTTTATTCTGTTCCTTCCTCATTGACCTGAAAGCAAACAGATTATTAAGTCACTGACATGAGATGAAAAGAAAGCTTAAAAAAAAGGCACAAACACAACTCAAATGCATTGAACTACTAATCCTAAACCTTCTGCTACACTAACCACATTACAGGGCCCTAATTTGTAGTGACAGAAGAAGGTGCCATCGCAAATGTACACACTTCCTCTGCCATTGCAAACCTACACGCCCCCTCTGTCAGCCACGCTCTGCTCGTAGAGCGGTATACAGCGAGGCGTGCGTGCTCTTGGGCCCGTGGGAGGGCAGGGTCTCGATCCAAAGCCCTCCAAGCCGTGAGAGGGATACGGGCCGGCCGTCCCGCCGTCTGGCCGCAGGGCTACGCTCGAGCTACGTCTGTCGCCGCTGCTAAATTCGGGAGGCAGAACTCTACTGCGCACACCTGCTGGAGAAGGTGTGGGAGCGGGGGAGGGGCGAACAGAGAGAGAGGGGGAGAAACAGAAAGGAGAGAGCAAGCAGGGAGGGAAAAGAGAGAAGAACATATTCCGCGCCGACCCTTAGCCTGTGAAATCTCGCCATCACCAAGACCAGATTGGGTTTTTAACCAAGTTACTTTTCCACAGCAATACCCGTCTCAAGATGGTCGAACAAAGACCGCCACCTGGACAGGAGGGAGGGGAGGGGGAGGGGAGGGAGTCCTAGGAGAAGGGACACCTTTTCGAATATTCTTCGGTGCGTGGGAGGTGACTGACGGTTCATTTCAGAGGCGTCTTCGCAGCGCTCGACTGGACAAACGTCCAGGGACGGAGACGACAGCACGGGAGAGCTGTGATCTTGAGGGGGAGGGAGGGGGGGAATCAGTCAGATGTAGAAAACAGGAAGGAGGATGTGTGTGTGTGTGTGTGTGTGTGTGTGTGGGGGGGGGGGGGGGGGGGGGGGGGTTGGGGGTGTTATATGACTTCTGGACCTGGGTCAGAGAGACCGGGGAAGCCGCTTCACAGCTCAAGAGGTTCAGGCTTTTGCTCCATTACTGGACAAAAGAGACATGATGATGGTCCACTCTCTGGAGTTCAGCTCCTGCTGCAGAGACACGATGGTGGTCCACTCTCTGGAGTTCAGCTCTGCTACAGAGACACGATGGTGGTCCACTCTCTGGAGTTCAGCTCCTGCTACAGAGACACGATGGTGGTCCACTCTCTGGAGTTCAGCTCTGCTACAGAGCGTTTCTGTCGAGTCTCTCGGTCAGAACACCTCACATCGATCAGATCCCTCATAAAAGTTAAAGGAGGAGTTAAAGGAGAAGATGGCCAATGCCTGATTAAAACGACTGGTTCCCATCATTTGTAACGGGGCAAAGCCCAAAGTCGTTGAGGGCTTTAACGCAGACAAACACTGAACTCCTCGTAACATCAGACTCCTGGCGGACGGGGCGATCACACTCACGGATAAATCTCCTTTTTCTAAACTCACAGAACATGCATCTTTGTGTAATGCATGTTGTACATGACAGCAGGCCTCTACATCACGGTGTTGAGACATCTGTCCAGTTGCTACATTACATCCAACGCTGTACAAATAAAAGCCAAGAAAACCCAGCAGAACGCATGCAAAGCAACTGGGTCTTCACGCTGCTTCCTCTTAGACTGTCTAAACGCAAACGTGCCTATTTTGCGAGAGTTCCATTTTTTAAAGGGATTCATCAGGGTTTTTAAAGAGTTTGAAGGGCTCAGTGTGACATTGAGCAGCGCAGAATTATATAAAACAAACAACCATTATATAAAACAAACAAGCAAGAGTGGGCTGAAAGTAGCAAGCCTATCCTTTAATAACAGATGCAAACTTAATGACTGCAATATTTTATTCACACTGCCCACGTTGATCAGTCATAAATAACACTAGCAAAGATTTAGCAAGCATAAACAATGGGTAGTGATGATAAACCATGATGATAAACAACACACGACCATGGCATGCTAAGTCTACGGAGTTTAGTAGCATGCTTTAGGAGTTTTTCGTGATCGTACTACATTATGAACTTTCAACCGATGAACTCCAGAAATACATATCTACAGGTGGTCTAACGGGGTGAGGAGGGCATGTTGTCATGTTCTCGCTCCTTCATCCTCCCTACGCATGAGGGTGTCACAGTGCAGTTACTCAACTGGAATTTTCTTCAGATCTAGACATCAGGTTTGTTCCAACAGCGGGAGTTTAATTATTAGAGGCTCGAGACCACTGCAACGCAATCAACACCGGCACTTTGGGACCAGGCCGAATTATAATACAATCTCATAAAAGAGTGGGCACACATCATAAAGAGGACGGCAGACTATTAAACCGCTCCCCTGCGTGGAAGGCAATTTTCCTAATGGAGACGTGCGGACACACTGGAGAGGAGGGTTTTGGGGGGGGGGCGTGATGAGGAGCAGGGGCAGACAACACTAAATCTTCTTTCCCAGAGCAATGAAGAGAGAAGAAAGAGAAATATGTGTGTGTATGTGTGTGTCTAGGGGAGCCTGCATTTTATTGGAAATCACATGGGACCAGAAGCCCAGTGCATATGCTAATAGCTTACATGTTACACTGGAGCGTATGGTTGGTTTCAAGCAGGTAGAACTTGACGCCCAAGCTGTGGCAGCTACATCTGATCTGCGCCTGAATAATTCAGCGCGTTTAATGCTTGCGGGGCTGGAACTGTGAAAGCTGTCCACCTTTTAGCCATACGGGACAGAACACGCCGTCTGCACGGAGCGGCTTCCGCTCCTTAGGTGACGGGAATAGCCGGTGGAGTTTAGCGGTCCAGGCAGGGCACAAAGTGACCATTCACCCACGCTCAGAGGCGGGAAATAGCAAACACGCCTTCCTGTCACGCTGGAGGGAGATGAGAGAAGAGGAAGAGAGAGGGATGGTTGGAGAGCAGAAAACAGAAAGAGAGCAAGGCAGAGTGTGTGTGTGAGAGAGAGAGAGAGAGAGAGAGGCAAAGAGACACATGGATAGGAAGGCAGACATGCAGACAAGCAGAGAGAGAGAGGGGAGAGAGAGAGAGAGAGAGAGAGAGAGAGAGAGAGAGTGTTATTGAGATACCAAGGGGGAGAATGAGAGATGCACGGTGTGAGAGCAAGATACAGAGAGTGTAAGAGAGGTAAAGAGAGAGAAAGAGAGAGAGAGAGAAATTGAGAGAGGGTGAGAGTTATCTAGAGAGGGCCTGCCCGATTGAGCACGAGAGAGAGAAATGGATGAGAAATGGGGAGACGAAGCAGCAATTATGACGGGTGCAGGCTGAAGAGAGATGGTGCTACGGCCCAGCTGCTCAATGCTGCCTCCCACAGCTGTGCCGGCACAACAGGACCCTGCTCATTAGCGCTCACCTCCGCCACCCCGGCTCTGACCCGGGCCGGCCCGTCGCGTCCACACCCTGCCTGGCATCAGGCAAACCACGGGGGCTCCTTTAAGGAGCTCTCGCACGTGACCCCACGGCCCAGATGAAAAACGGGCGTCCGCGCGAGGGTGGGTCAGAAGCTCCGGCCCGCGGGACCACACATCGGTCCCTGCGTGGCGCCCCCTACTGGACGGGTGGGGGAAAGCAACACCAACAGCTGCGGGTGCCCTCCAGTCAAATAAACACAAGAGGCTCTTCGTTTCTCCGTCTTTTAATTGGTGGATTTAGAGGGGAATTGTGCTGCGTTCTAGCTAACGAGCGGGGCGGGGAGGGAGGCGGGGCAGGAGTGAGACGGTTGCCCCAGGCACGAAGCAACAACTATGACAAAATCCTCATTTCACATGCTAATTTGTTGTGAAGCAACCTCCAATGATCTGATCAGGACATGACGCTCTTTACGTGAGAACAGCCCTTCAAGGACACCTGGAGCAAATGGGCGATACAGGTGTGAATCACCAAGGGTTCCTACACCGGCGTTATGGTGATTTTAAAAACAGCACATATCCATAGCATAATATAGTAATTCACCTGCAGTCGTAAGCTTGCAAAAGTGCGTTACGCTCTACACAGCTTTGGACAGGAGTGAAAATGTTTTTTGACCCAGATTTTATTAACCAGGGCAAGCACACAGCGACAAGCAGGTCAGCAGAACAGTTAATCCACAGTGCCTTTGACACGAGGTTACTACCGCACTCCCCTTTAACATATTCCAGCTTCAAGCAATGAAAGTCAGCAGTTTTAAAACCCCGACGGTCAGCTTCTGCTAATATCTAACTACGATACGAGTAGCATCAGACTTTTTGAATTTTATTTGATAACTGTTAGATTAGCTCCTCGGTCTGAGACTTCTCCTAAAGTGAGATATTACACTGGAGCCCGATTGTAGGAGAAGCCCTTGGTAAATAGCAGGTGGATAAGAGGCGAAGCATGTTGTGCTACTGCCACCTTGTGGCGCACCGCGGGAGTGCGCCTTCATCAGTCGGCCATGTCCGAGCGACTGCGCCACACAGTCAATGACAACAGCAGGTCAGAGGAGGCCTCGACATGGAGGCCTCGACATGGAGGCCTCGACATGGAGGCCTCGACATGGAGGCCTCGACATGGAGGCCTCGACATGGAGGCCTCGACATGGAGGCCTCGACATGGAGCTGCACTCTCTCCAGCACAGAGAGTTTCCCATGGAGGCGGAAATGGTTTAAATCAGAGCGGAGATTGGAGGAAAGCTGAAAGTTTGGCTACTTTGGCTTTTTTTTAGATGGAAGTTTCATTTGCACTACCAGAAATGCGGTATTATGTAGAGATCTGGCAACGAGGTGAGACCAGGTGTAACTAGCGAGGAACTGAGTGACGTGATGAACTCTGCTAATTCGAGGGATTAGGCCGGGATTAGGCCGGGTGTGATGGGCCCGTGAGCCTTCTCAGCACAGCACACACCGGACCGCGGCCCGGTTTGCCCTCTTCCTCGGTGGCCGTAGTGACTAGAGCTCAGCAGGTTGGTAGCGAGTCACTGGGTTCCAGTTCAAGTGAGCTATAGCGCGCCCTATAGGGCGGAGAGGGGCACTGCACTTACGCCATATCCGGTGGCGACTGGGCGGGGTCGGTCAGGTTGACGGCCTCGCGGGTGATCTCCACCTTGCGCACGCTGCCGAAGAAGTCGGTGATGAGGACACTTCCGGGGTCTCGCAGGAACAAGTCGGTACGGTGGCCCGGAGTGGACACGCACTGGCTTTTCGGGCACACCTTGAACTGGAACGAACAAAAACAGAATTGGCATAGACATGACTTAGCCTAAACATGACAGTGAGTCCTGCATTCTTTAGTGCTTTTGAGGCAGCGGAGCGTTAGAAATCAAGAGAATAATCCAAACTCAAACTCATTAGCATTTTAACAGCATTTGCCTATTATGGGTGGCGTGTATATTTAAATTCTATTCATGCAAGATCTCAAAAATTGATATGGGAAGACGTTAAGATACACAAAGCACTGGAGGATTACTCTTAATAATAGGTGGCTGAAATTGATACAAACCAGTTCAGACTTTGCTTTTGTAAACATCAATACAAAAAAAAAACCAATAAATGACCATATCATTATTCACCAGAAAATCCAATCAGAGATACTTGTCTAATGCTGTTTTGCCACATTACAACAAAATACTGTTGACCAAAACAATATAAATGTGTTGGGTCACAAATGCTACGCTTTGTTTTAGAATGACGATGACTGGTTAGGATATTCGTAGCACCTGATTATTAGAAATGAACAAATAAATCGATGAACCAATCAATAAAATTTGCTGGAAGCATCATTTGCATACTCTAACCTTCTGCAGCATCAATACTGTAAAAGGTCAACATTGCGATAATTACTAACAAACAATATGTTTTGCAGACCATATACGTGCATAGAAAGACATACTTATGTATACACATGCACAAGGATTTACTGGGTGCAGCCAGTGTGCATGACTGCAGATACAATCTGTTTTCTTCTAATACTTTATCGTTCCACCTTGATAGTTAGCCATTATTTTGTAAAACTGCTGACAGTGTCTGAAGGGATGTCAAAAGATGCAGCTCAAGAACAAAGAGCCAGGATCATGAATCATTTTGAGACACAGTGACACTGACAACTGGTTTTACAGATGCTAAGCTGTCACAGCACAGATTTTCCTACCCTATTGACAACGCCACAGTATGGGCACAATCGCTGAAACGTAATATAAAGATAAAAGATACAACACCCACAAAATGGGGCAAATTACCATTACAAAGCATCTGACAGCTGAAGATGGCATTTCATTCCCACTGTCTGTGTGATTACCCGGGCACATATTGGTCTGACTCTCACAAGACATGACTGCCCCTGAACTCTGAAGAGGAAGTCGATTAGCTTACGAATGGCGGAGCAAAAAAAGAAAAAATAAGAACTGCGCTTTGCTGCATTCGAGAGTGAGTTATTATATTTCCATATGTAATTTGCTGAGTACTCAATTCGGTTAATTCAAAGCACTCTGCTAGCAGAAAATTGAAGACGAGGTTAAGTTTCCTTAAGTGAATATTTCATGCCTGTTGAGTTACGTTAAATGAAGCCAAATGGCTCCGCAGCATTGTGAGGGTGTTCACAACTCTCCACTAACAACGCTGGAGTTTTAGCCTATGACAGCGCGGGGGGGAGGGGGCGGATGGTAAGAGAGAGAGAGAGAGAGGGAGAGTGGATTATCGTAATTTCATCGGAGCAGCTCTTTCAGGATTAAAAACTATCCATCCCAGAGGAAATCCATAATATTGATGCTAATCCTGAAAATGAGGGTGCGAGGGCGACGCCCCGGATGAAATAGGACGAGGCAAAGGCCGGTTTGTTGGCCCGTTTGATCTGACGCGGTGTGATCCAGACAGACACTACGGAGGAGGGCATCAAAAAAAGACAGATCAAAATCGATTTGGGAGGTGTGGGACACCAACTAAGGAGTGGATAGCCCCCCCCCCCCCCCCCCCCCCCCCCCCCGAGTCTGATGCGGAGGCCTTCAAAAGAAAGGTCTACCACCTGTCTGTTTCAAAGCACTTCTGCTCGTGGGCAGATTAGCCATTCTTTTTAAAGTAGCATGGCCGGGGCCCACGGCGCCCCTGCTGGCCAGCTTTTTCATCTGCAGCCACGGGAGGGCCGGGCCGGGCAGACGCTCCGCCGGACATCGGGGCAAGGCAGAGGCGTAAATCCCAGACCAGGGAGCCGCCTAACACCGGGATGACTTCAGGATGGAGTCGTAAGCACTATACTGCTGCAGGAAGTACTGAGTTACTGCTCTTACAGAAGTGAAGACTGTCCTTTCCAAAGCTCCTCCCACTCAGAAGATGCTCCTCCCACACAGACTCTCAAAAAGACTCACCAGGTCATTCATGTTAGCTTGACTGGCAGGATGGATGTCCTCCAGGAACTCCAGTAGGTAGAAAGTGTACCTGTCCATCAGGTGAACCCCTATGGCCAGGTCTGGCTGGTGCTTCAAATCGGAGAGAGAAAACACATAAGTGAGACGAACCTTCAACAGAGCGTCTGCATTTCATGTCCGTAAAAGTCTCTGACAGAGCCTTAAGCAGTTCTCCGAGCGCTGCACCAAGTACGAACACGGCAAGCAGAACATTCCGAGACCTCCGTGTGCATCTGCCAGAAATGTGCTGCCGAAAACTGCAAAAACTCTAGAAGCACGTTCACGCTGCCGAACTTGGAATCGGTACTTGGATGGCACAGTGTGGATGGAGATTCACGCTGCACAACAATCGCAGCGCTTTCCCTCAGAAACGGAGAAGTGACGATGCGCGGCGGAGAGATACGGCGTTTCGGGACTTACCGAGAGCGAGTCCTCCCCTACTTGGCTGCTGGCCAGGGCCATGATGTTGGGCGAGTAGAACCTCTCATACATCGAGGCCCCCTGGCACGTGTCAATTATGAACAGCAACTCATTGTACCTACAGAGGAAAAGAGAAATCCAATTTCTCTTACACTGCTTGGGCAAAAGGTTGGGGAAATCTAGAAGGTATAATAAATTTAGAATGAGCGAAGGAAACAAAGGCCGAAGAAAGAATAAAAAGAAAACCACTGTGAGGGGAGAACACAAGGGCAGGAGAGTCCACCTCTACTTCCTGCCACGGCAACCATCCAAGTCCTCCACAAGCTGTTGCCACGACAACCGTAAAAAGACCTGAGCCTGCCTGCCATCTGTGCTCCATTCACAAAAAAAAAAAAACACAGTTGCCAAGGAGTATAACCCCACCCTCCTCCCTCCACCCTCCACCCCCACCCTTTCCCCCTCTCCTCTGAGGAGGGAGAGCTGACCTGATCTCTTTTATTACTGCCACAGCCCTCTAGGACAGCAGAACGGGGAGATCAGAGAGAGGAGATGAAGAGGAGGCTCGTCTAGACGGAGTGGCTGGGAGTCTGGAACAGCCTCCGGGGGCAAAAGTCTGGCAGGTCCACCCTGCAGACACCTCCATGGCCAGGGTGAGCCAGCACCACACGGCCTGGGGGCCACAGCGGAGGCTTCCGGAGGCCCTTTGAGTTCACCTCAGCGCTAAATACACACCGCCAGACCCCGAGCATACCGTCAGCATTACAAACGTGGCATTAACAGGTCGGCCTGATTGAGCAGAGGACTTTTATTTATTTGTTTTGTCCTCTGCGATATTCAGGACCACGATGCTGGTTTGTGGGCGCATGATTCACTTGGCTGTTCTTGGGTCCAAACAATTTGATGTAAGTGGAACCATTTGGAGAGACACGCGATTGCAGTGATGATGCAGTAATGACGCAGTAATTATCATCCCTGCCACCACACACATGATGACTTAAAATAAACAAAAGGCCATCAGAATTAAGTAGACTGTAACACGGACTATCATGAAATGGCTGAAATCATGAAATAAGTTTGGATGAAGCAAAGATCTAACGCGGCCACCTCTACGCTCGATTTTACCTTCGCTTTTGCCACATCTGCTCGAACGCATCCGCCAGCTCCACGTTGCTGATCTCCTCCGAGTCCTGGAACTTCAGGAAGCCGTTTCCGCCATGACCTGGGTGAATAGACAAGTGTCACAGTGCTCTCTGATGACAGCAACGTTGCTGCAGACTGCAACCAAGATGCGCGTCCCAGTGTGCTAGGGGTAGGTTTGCCTTGCATGTCCGGCAGTTAAGCACTGGCCTTATGTTGTACTGGCTTCACACCAAATCACTCAGCAAACATTGTATGGTTCAAACCTTACTGCAACGCCAGTATCGGAAATTATTTACCAGCGATAATGATGGCCGAGCGATTAATCGGCCAGTCCTACCGGTGAGGTAGATGAGGATGTTGCTGCGGTCGTCAGACAGCAGTCTCTTGGACCGAGGGGTGCTTGGTGGGAGTCGTCCCGTCAGGACTCGTAGAAAGTTCTCCACAGTGACCTACATAAGAAGCTGCACTTTACAAATGTGTCACTTTAAGGCATTGCTGTTCATCACGACAATGTAGGACTTTGGTGTAACATGATCTCGTAATGGCAAGCTTCTTCGTCATTGTAAACCATTATGGAGCATCAAAGCTCAATAGAAACAGCAACTGGCTCCACAACTCTCCACGAGGCAACTCTGAGACCTGTGATGACTGACCACTGTTTGGTTGGACACCCAGAGTCTACGTGAAGCTCAGACGATGTGAGGAACCGATGTGAGCTGGGACCACATCCGAAGCGGGGACCACCCACCTCGTAACCGCGGTAATCCACCTCCACGTCGTCGCCGTACACGTTCAGCTCCATGTTCTTGTGGCTGAAGACCGTGGCCGGCTTGGGGTTTCTATGGTTACACGCCATGTCGTCGGCCAGCATGAGCACGATGTGACTGGTGGAGGCAGAAGGGCAATGGCGTCCAATCAACACAGGGGTGACACAGTAGAAACTCCAGCACTAATACTGCTGTAATATCCAGTGGTGATCCTGGGTTTAGAAACTGACCAGTGATACTGTGGTTCAGAAATGTGAAGGTCTATGTATGCTAACAGATGGACTGTAGTCCATGTACATGTACTCAATTCTCTTATAAATCAGTATGTGGTAGGGGTTTAAAATAAAGTGGATATCAACTGTAAAATATGATTAAATCAACTGTTAACATGAGAAAGAAGTCAACAGGAAAATGATGAGATATATTCAGATTCACCATGTTGATTATATAAGAACTCTGAGGTTTTCACAGGAAACGCATCCATTTTAGTGCAAAAACGGAGTGAAAATCCTACTTAAGGCAAGACTTAAGAATAAATCTCACTTTGTTTGTCTAAAAGGCAGTAAATAAGCTGAAACACTTCTGGAACGAAACGCATTTAGAAAACGCCAAATGGCCCTCGCACCAGTCACAGTGACGGCCAAAGGGAGCTTAACCTCCATTACAAGGCAGAGCAGATGAAACATCGCAGAAGCGTGAATCGCGTTAGAATGGTGAACTCCGACCTCCACGCCACGTTAGCTGATGGGAGATGCCGCTCGGCTACGTCTCCGTTAACGTTTTAGATTAGGTTTCACAGTCACAGGTGTTAGTCTTACTACAGCACCAGCCACCATAAGACAGAATGAAGTAATTATTTTAATGATTTAGAATTATTCTAATTGTCAGGGTGCTGTATATTTAGGACAACTTTATCTTGTATCTTTATCTAATTTATCTTGCATTTCTCATAGATTACAACATGTAAGTCAATACCAGGCCGAGTGTCGGGCCACGTGTGCTGCTGGCTGGATGAGAAACGTGACATCGTGTGATTGACCACCTCTGTTGTCCTTGAATCGCACGTTTCAAGCAGCTCACCTGTCTGGGATCCCCAGTCTCTTCACACTCCTGTACACGGAGAGGACGTTGGCAACATGGCGGTAGTTAAACCAGAATCTGGACGTGCACACCTGCACATGCACAAAACAACAACAACAACAACCACAACAACGTCATCATCATTTGCAGCGTTTGGGGAGGGTTAGACGATGGTCGCTTATTTCAGCTGGGGAAGGTGAAACAGCCTTACCAGGACCGCCCAGTTGTTAGTGTGACCACTGTTGAAGAACTGTGTGGCTTTTGTCTACAAAAAACAAACAAAATCATTAAAAACAACCCACAAAACGAGGCAATGCAAAGCTTTCGTGAACCAGAGTATGACATCCTAACAGGGCCTGTATCTATAAGGAGATCCGCAACGATCCATTTGAGACGAGATGCATAGCACGATATCACATTATTCGTATAAATGATTTCGGCATTAGCAGCACCGAAAGAAGACTATCGGCCTATTTCTAATCTCCACTATGGGCTTATCAAGATCTCAACATAATCCCCATCTCATCCTAGTATTATAGTTAATCCCCCACTGACAATTTACTGATTTAAACGTCATTGTAAATTCATAGATGACGACAAGAGAAGAAAAAGGGGCATTTTAAAACTACAGAGAAGGCAGAGATATAAGATATAAGGTGTTTTCTAATGTCCAACCAGATTAGATTAAAGATGTTAATCTATAGAGAATGCTAATCTCTATTGTTCATTTCCCAGTATTTAGAATCGAAGAATATAATTAAAAAAGCCACCGCACATACATGACAAGGACAAAGATCCATTATTACGAAACAAAGCTTAAAAACAGCCCACAAGATTAAAGATACGAAAGTCAGAGACGGCAGACGTGCGACGGGCAGCTGAAGTCTCGGCGAGACGTTGGTCGTCTCCCACGCCAGTCTAGAACATGTACACTGAGCGAGTTCACATTCAGCAGGGAAGATGTCCAAGTCGCACCCTCAGTGTCAATGTGCACAGGATTTTGGTCACGTACAGAAATTTCAGGTATTGGCCACAGATCATTTGCATGAAAATTTTGAATAATATGAATTTACCACTCAAAGCTCAGCTGGCAGAAGCCATAAAGTGCTTCATAATGGTTACATTCATTGAGCTGAATCAACGGGCGAATTTGAGTAATGTTCATTCATTAAAGATGCTGGGAGTGTCAGGAAGATCCTGGAGAGAGATGGAAACTGACGGACCTTCGTTTGCTATGTGGGTATCTGTATTAATAAGCCCAGCGACCTGTCTGAAATGTCACACAAGAAAGATCAGCTCGCGTGAGTCACGGCAATCAGAGACATGTGCTGCGTGCTGGTGAAATCACTCGCTCTGTACTCATTAAATATAAAAAATATATGGAGATGTAGCCTAAACAGCAATGAAACTGGGTGGGGAGAAACGGTGGTCCATCTTAGATGACAAGATTTAACATCCACTGTTACTTTATCACCCAAGATTGCCGTTACCAGCCTGAAGACGTTTTTAACGAAGAGACGGGATTCGATGCGAAATGTGTGTGAGCAGCGTCAACACTGCAGGAGGAGGCACAGGCATTGAATCCTGTCAGGCACTGAATCCTGTCAGGCACCGAATCCTGTCAGGCACTGAATCCTGTCAGGCACTGAATCCTGTCAGGAACTGAATCCTGTCAGGCATTGAATCCTGTCAGGCATTGAATCCTGTCAGGCACCGAATCCTGTCAGGCACCGAATCCTGTCAGGCACCGAATCCTGTCAGGCACCGAATCCTGTCAGGCTCACTGACCATCAGCATCTGATTTCAGTCCAAGGCTACATAGTACAGACATACTGCCTGGACTTGCCATGTGTCTGACTTTTCATCCGAGAAGCCCTGCGATTCACCCATCAGAGGAGACACCAATTATTTGTTCAAATCATGAATGACATTTAATTGGAGTGTCTGAAAATCATATGCCCAACTATTAAATGAATGAATTAATGTATAAATCAAAGAATGAATGTATAAACAGAAAATTTATATAAGAAGCAATGAACAAAAAATATTCAAGATATTCAAGGCTAACCCATGAAATTTACGTTTCAATTTTTTTGGTGGTTTAACAAAATATTTTTAAATTATTATTTGCTATTTTTCTGGTGGTGGTGAGTAATAAAAATAACAATTAAATTAAAAAACAATAATAATGTAAAAGAAAGAGAAAAAACTATTAGACAGAATTCTGTCATTAGATGTTTTGAAGCTGCATTTTGAACTGAAATTTCATTTTGAGGGTTGAAAAGGAGCAAATTCAAATCTAAAATTACACTGGATGTTAGCATTAGGTAAACATGAACATGGGGTTGATCCCCCTTTGAGGTTGGTTCCTCTCCAGTAGGGTGCCCGCCAAACCAATGTAAAAAATTAAAGTTGGCAATTTTGACTGTGGTACCCTCCCAAATTGTAGTGCCAGCTTTGTTTATAAACACTGCAAAGTTTCAGAGCTGTAGGTTAATATTTACTGGTGGCTCAACATGAATAAAGTTGATACTATATGGCGAAGACACTTATGGTACCTGAGTGAAGAATTAATCGCTCTTGCATTCTTTGATGATGGTGTGAACAGCAACATCAAAAGAAATATGATTACTGCCCTTCAGAAAGCCGGCTCTGATGAAACTAAGCCACCAAAACGGATCGAGATTGAACCTGGTGTCATTCCTGAAAAGGAACTCCAAGACTTTGTCGCAAACAGAACAATATCATTCTTTCACACTCTTGGGTTGAATGCAGACTTCCTTACACAAGCAGATCCTGACACTTGGCAGAAATGTGACGACTTTCTACAAGCAAAGAAATATGTTGACAGTTTGGCCGTGGTAAATGATAGAGCAGAGCGAGCAGTAAAACTGATGCAGGACTTCAACACTTCCAATTACAACAAATGAAGATCAGAAACAGTATCTTCTGCAGGCAGTCTTGAGCCACAAAGCCAGATATCCTGTCGTCAGGAAATCATTGTTTGCAGAGCCTGGCAGTGTTGCAGATGACATTCAGCACTAGCAGTAGCAGCACAGCATCGCAGACTGCGTGAATTTTATAATTCTTTGGACTGGCTGTAGCATAAACTTAGTTAAAGCAGTTGTGAATTCAATTTTAAAATAATACAATTAGAGTTGTGATTATATATGATAGTGCATTAATAATTTGACATTGGTTGATGAGACATAAAGTAAACATTAACTGCCCAGCACTAGCGGCTATCGTATATTAACCAATGTGTTAACTTTATACACATTGAGCCACCTTTAAATATTCAATAAAAAATTTGAAAAAATTACAGTGATTTACTATCATGCCATATAACAAACTGAGAGGGTACCACATGTGAAATTCAGAAGTTCGTTTTTGGCGGGCACCCTACTCTCCAGGTTCCTCATATCCTCAGATGCTCATATTTACACAGTGTTACTGACTTGGACCCAGACATTTGTAAAGCTGCTCAGACATAAATAACACAACTTCTACTGCATCAACAAACAAGCACTAAACAAGCTCTGATATAGGCTATATTAAGTATACCGATAATGCATCTCTATTTACAAACTAAAACAGTGTAATGGTGTATTTTTGAGAAATGTTTTTAGGAGAAATGTTTGTTCTGCCAGATAAGAGGACATTGGTGTAATTTGTACATGTGCAATTACTTTCTTGCTCAAAAATGTTTTGTGCAAGTTCGTGTAGTAAGTAAAAATGTTTTTTCCACTTTGTCCATTGATGTTCTATGGAATATACAAATGGGTGCAAAAATCTATTCCTTCTATGGACTTAATTTCATACAGTACAAGGCCATACGTTCCCATAATGGGAACATTAGCTAGAATATGGTGTATGATATCATGGTATATTATAAACAAAGCTTTTGTTTAAATGTAGATTATCTGCTCTCTGTACCTTTTAATAGATTGCCTTTTTACATGTACTTAAGAAGATTTTAGGAGAGGTAATTTTACTTTTCTCAGAAGCACTTATAATTGAGTGGGATGTTGTGGTACTCGTCTACTCTGCTAAACATCCACTCCGGTGACCTTGCAGGGTTCTGCCTTCCCAAACAATATTCAGGCAGCAGTAGATCCACGATGAGAACTGATCCATGATGAAAAGCGTAGGGCATGAATGTCCTGGTCCTGGCGAGAGGTTATAGCTACACCCCACAGACGTAACTGCACACAGCCTTAAAATGCACCCAGGAGTGTTGGGTACACAGTGTGTATTTCTAATGAAGTGTGTGTAATTACACTTCCTCACAGCCATGTAGCATCACTGATTGTCATGAGAAGAGCTGATTACCTCAAAAACTCAACATACATTTTTTTAACGGATAGAAACACAGATGCACAAAGCTAGATTGCACCTTTTATAGATGATTGCATGCACAGCATTTAATTGAAGCAAACTCGTATTAAATCTTGTTAGGGACATTGCAACACACACTCCAGCCACTTCTGCGGTTCCTGGTTCGGTTTGTTGTTTGTTGTTGTTGTTGTTTACAGTGTAACTTAATGAACGGACTCCGCCAGCTAGCAAACCGGCCGGGCAGCTAGCTAGAGCTAGTCTAGCCTCAGGCTGCAGAAGGAAACGCGGGTGACCGTTGTAACAATGCTAACAACCAAACACTTACCTCAAAATTATTACCGTGAATCACTGGCAGAAAGGCAAAGAAGTTTGTAACAGCGAATATTGTCACAAATATAAAATTTGCCATCCCGACCTGTCGTAGGAGAGCTGTGACAGCTGGACCCAGGAAGTAGCCCTAAAATAAAAAGCCCGGGTTTCAAAATAAAAGTGGGATGCTGGAACATTTCACAAACTTGTCTAGAATTTTCTGTCATACAACGTATGTTTAGTTAAATTACCATTTTATATTGTGAACTAATTGGCGTGGATTGGATAATTATTTTTTGTGCGTATTCTATTAGAACACAATATGTCTCACGCCAATTATACTGAGATCTCTCAATAATTTGAGAGATATTTCTGTTCTAGAAAATTCTGCCAGTAACCATTACACAATATTACAACAGAATACAGGTGATCATGGGAAGTATCCTATGGGGATTATAATCTTGCTTATGGCCAAGCAGATTTCATACGTCACTGTTGCCCCAGACAACAGCCTCTGGCAAACTTCAGAGAAATGTTCGTCCAGTTATTCCTCTGAAATGTTTTCTGCTCAGCACCAGAAATCCAGAAATCCAGTTACCAGTTAAAGCATTCGTGTCAACCCCTGTGTATTGAAACAAATTAAGCGGTCGACTGAATGTTAAAATATTAAACGATCAAGGCGTAATTTGGAGTGCGACTGTACTGACTTTAGAGGAGTGTGGGGCGTTTATAAATTGTTTTGTAAACCATATTTGTCTTATGTCTGTTTTATGGGCGGAAAACCAGCATATAACAGCCATTAACAAAAAATGAAGGACCATGTAATATTTTTTGCGTGTTTCTACCCAGTGCGAACTCTTGAAGATGCGCGTACGCGCGTCCCTGTACGCGCGTCCCAGTACGCGCGTCCCACGTTGTGCCGCCTGGTTTGCGCGCTGGCAGCATGAACGCAAATCGTGCTGTGTTGGCGTTTGTCAACTTGGGCTGAGTCGAGATCTTTGTGGGAACCAGCATGTCACGTGTCCAACGAGTTGCTGGAGCGTCGCTGTCTTTTTGAACCTAGTATTCTAGTCACTTGGAGAATGCGTTAAGACTGTAACATAAATTGCAGTCTTCGTTTTACAGCGACCGAGAATAGCCAGGTTCTCTATCAAAAAGCGACAACCGTTAATTACTGGATTTACACATCTCTCAAGACAACCATGAATACCAGCGATGCCAAGGAATACCTCACCAAGAGAGAAATACCACAACTGTTCGAGGTGAGATGTGCCATACGCTCGTGGGAATCTGTGCTTATGATGCACAATAATGGTTTGTCATTCAATAACAATATAATCACTAACATAGCGACAAATAAGTTTATTGCGAATAAATTAGCTTGCTGCGCTCGCCAGCTGGTGCGGATTGCATTTGATAATTTCATTATTTATTTCACGAGTGTTCAAGAAAATAGAAACATGATGTAAATTTACAACGTGAGGCGTTGGAGATTAAAATGAATAATTAAAGCTACTTTTAATTATTTTTTTATGGCGGCAACAAGTTATTTGGTCCTAGGACATTTAATTACAATTGGATGTTTTAAGAGAAGAATGTGAATGCTGGAATCTTTCCCTCAATATGGACACTACCTGATGATATTATTGTACCGCGACATGCTTTTTGGGCGAGACCCTGTCCCAAACTTTTCAAGTCAAATTGAAAGCAATAAAACCAGCAATAAATTTCCACAGATATTTAGAGATGCGCTCTCATAAGATCCTGCTCATAAGAACCATAATGACATTTTGTGAGTAATGGATTTTTTTGTCACGGAATAGATTCAAAATATATTTGCACAAGATAAACACCGGTTCAAGTTTCTAAATCTGTTCTTTAGCTTTTACGAGATCTTTGATTATTTCAGTGCTCATTGTTGGACGCCATATGACAAGGCGTCCATTTGCAAAAGAATAAGTGATAAAACTGCCTGTTTTCACCCTCCGGCGCCTCAGAGTTTGCTGACTGGTCTGATGTACCACCGGCCCGATGACCCCACTGACTACCTGGAGTCCTGTCTGAAGAAGGTTCGGGAGCTGGGCGGACCGGACAAGGTCCGGTGGGACACCTTTGTGGGACAGGAGAAGAGGTCCCTGCCGCCACTCAACGGGGGCCAGTCACGACGCTCCTTTTTCCGAAACGGTAGGAAACTGTAGGAAACCTTAAACACCTCTTTGTGCTTCTTAACCTTAGCCAGAGGCTGTGCAGGTAGGAAAATGTACCATGCCAAGGTTTGTCTGACTACGGCCGTTTGCTTTGCAACGCAAATATGTAATCTCCGTTATAGGATGTTTGACACTGACTTCATTGTATCATGAGCAACAATGCACCGCTTACACGCTTCGGCTGAGCCACACCTGTAATAAGTCTAATAAAATCGGTTCTAGTAAAGACAGCAGAGAATCATTACCACTATGATCAACAACATATTTCAGCCCTAATGAACTCAAGATGAACTCATTAAGGATGTATTGTATTATTGAAAATATATCTGCGGTGTATCTACTTTAGTGAGTTGACTGAAGCCACAGTTCACTGTACAAAACAGAAGGCTATTTAAAGCAACCAGTTTTTTTAGTTCTTGCGGTTACTGTCTCACAGTACTGCCGGACAGCCCCAGTTTCCCCTACCGGAGGTACGACCGCCTGCCACCCATCCCCCAGTTCTCCATCGAGAGCGATTCGGACCTGTCCGAGACGGCCGAGCTGATCGAGGAGTACGAGGTGTTCGACCCGTCGAGGCCTCGGCCAAAAGTCGTCCTCATCATCGGTGAGTCGGTGTCAGCAACCAGCGAGGCACTCGGTCCATTAGAGAACAGGCTATATGAGCAATATGGGTGTTTATGTGGTATCTGCTTCAGCAGTTAATTTACAGCGTATTTTGCTTATTTTTGTTGTTTACAAATCAAATGTTATTAATATTTTTTTATTAATACATTTATTTATTAATACAGCACATTTACAAACACGTATGGTTGACCAAAAGATTGCACTTAATAACCACAAAAAAAAAAAAAACGTTGAGCTTTTCAATGGCAAATCTCTGTACTCAAGCAAGTGGCAGTGAAATATAGTTAAGAATCAAATTGTTCTGTGTTTCCCTCCTGTCCTTTCTGCTTCTCTTGAGTGATGTGACATCCTGATTTAATTTGAAGATGAAATGTGTGTCACAACCTCATCCCACTGTGTGTAAATCTGAAAATACGATGCGTCTGTTGAGATGTCCAGTGCTTATGATCTAGAAATAATTTTATATTATAAAGGAGATGTGCCTGCTGTGCCTCTGTTGATCAAAAAGCATCGAAACGTGTCACAGAGACATGAACTTGTTTTTTGTAACATCGACCAGGTGGGCCGGGCAGCGGAAAAGGGACACAGAGCCTGAAGGTGGCTGAACGCTACGGATTTGAATACGTCTCTGTGGGCGAACTGCTGAGGAAGAAGATGATCCATAATGCCACCAGCAACAGGAAGTGGAGTCTGATTGCCAAGATCATCACTAATGGGGAACTGGCTCCACAGGTATGAGCTTTCACCTTTAGAAAACGGAGAATGGGCTGGTGGTAGCCACAAGCAAAGGTCAAATGTGACTATTAAAGCTTTCTATTTAATGAGCAGAGTAGCTGTCAGATTGCTGTCCTTGTCATTTGTCTTATAATCAGTTGGTTTCTTTGTGAGACAAAGCTCTAAAAGGAGCAACGTCAAAAGGAGCAGATTTGGTTTGCTGGGACTTTTTATTTTTTACATTTCATTCTATTTTCAAAATCATTTTAATGGCGTCTATCTGATAAGACTTTTATTATCTAGTTATCTTTAAAAGTCAGTGTTCCTCCTTACAGTGTGATTTCTCTGGTCATGCCAGCGTTCTTTAGTAGGGCTTTAAGTGCATGGTAGTGAGAACTAAAATACCACAATGCTCAAGTTTTCTCTGCAAGAAAGGTTTAAGTGATCCAAGGAAAGGCGAGAGAAGAGACTACGATTCTAAAAACTTCTGAATGCTGACAAGACTCGATAATGGAGTCGTGCAGTCATTCAGGTCAGTTCACTTATCTACCCAACGGGGAGTGGAGAAGATCAAATATTCACTTGCTTCGAATTTAGAGAACAGGCCAGGGAAATATATTTGAGGTGTTGGAAAAAAAAAAAAACCCCACGATGAACGATGGAATATCATATGTGAGATATGTGAGTGAGCCATGAGCACACAGTGGCCAAGACTGAAACGTTCATGAAGGTTTTACCCATCGAGAAGTAAAAGAGATGCTTGAAAGAATGGAAAATGAGGACATTGTGAGAAGAAGCAACACAACCCACACAGCACTGCAACGATGCCTGAACTAATGCCAACAGACGGAGTCAGATTCTGTGTAGGCCTTAAGACACCAGCCTGTGAAATTCGAAAATATGTGCTGCCCACGATGGAATTACTGTCAAACGAAGACACTTGAGGTGCCGAGTAGTTTTGACAAGACTTTATTGCATGTGGATAATTGCACGTTTTGCTATGCTCTTTGGGAGCTTTGTGCATTTGTTAATATCTTTTGAATCACACCAAGAAATGGCGGAAACCATAGAGGAGATGGATGAAGCTCCTCTATGGTCTGTATGGACGTCCTGCTGTGCTGGCTGAATTCGAGGTGCCTACAAATGATTCACAAGCAGTGGACTAGTCACAGCCCAGCTTTGAGTCCTTCCAGATTCCCCCATCACTTTATTCCTAGAGTATTGGATGGGCAGAAACAGGATGGGAAATTAGTTCAATGTCTCCTACTTGAATAGAAATTTGGCCTCTGATCTTGCCTGACCAGACAGTTGTGGTTTGACCAGACAGTTGTGGTCTGAAGCGAAACAAAACCAGTTGTTCTACTACGTCTGCCTCCAACCTCATTGCATGCAGGCGATAAAAGTGCTCGAGAACCACGTGATCGAACCACGTGATCACCAGCAGTGTTCAGGACCAAAGCAGCATCCCGTGCCACCTCGCACCAGTCCGGAGTCACGTGACCTCGACAGGATGGCAACACAGGAGGAAAGAACAACACAAATGCTGAATCCCAGATCTTATTCACCCCTCCAGCACAAAGTCTGTGCCCAGAGCTGTGATGGGGAGATGCTGAAGACATCACCTGTTCCACCTGCTAGAGAGACTGTAGTCACACGGTGTGGTAAAGTGACAAAGCTGGGTGATACATCTGTGATAGATTAGAACTGTAATGCTTTAAAAGAGAAAGAGAAAGCAACACAGGAGAGAATGCAAGAAAGCAATGAAAAAGAACTTGGAAGCAGGGATGTTTCTAGACTACATGTTGTCCCATGGGCACACACAGAATTAAGGGGGCACAGCAAATCCTCTGTTTGTCACACAGTCATAGGGGCAGAATTGTGTGTATGCTTTTGAATTGTGTGTATGTTTCCATGTTGTTGTTCTTTCTTAGTCTTTTAGTCTCTCTCTCTCTCTCTCTTTCTCTCTATCTCACACATTGTTTCCACGTATTTTCTTCTCCTCTCACTCCTGTTTTCTGCTGTAATGAGAATATGATTCTTTTCTAATGTCCATTTCATAATAATGCTGTCAGACAACAACATGGGATGTAATAGCTTTGAGGCACAAGACTACACGTGAATTAGGTCATTTTGTTTTGTGCATTATCCGTTCATGCTAGACAATCGATTCAAACCTGCAAAACGAGCTTTTTATTGGTTACGTTTCTCATTTTAAATTTTGTAATCTAGTTAGCAGTGCCCCCTTTTGCTAACACAACCAATGGCTTTGCTTTAGTGATTAGTTTTGGTAGGTTACAGGGTTATATGTGCTGGGTCATTATGGGAAATGTAGTACCTGTAGTGAGTGCACATACTGCTAATATTTGTATCATGTAGTTCTTTCTGCAATCCACCTTAAAGTTATTACAGCTTTTGCTTTTATTGCTTAACTTCATGCTTATATTGGTGCATGGGAACGTTTTACTGGTGAATGTGCCACCTTTAACTGGGTCTAGAGATACCCCTGCTTGGATATATGGTTAATAAAATGTTTAGTAGTTCATTCATCCTGAAGTTCTGTAACAGGCATGATGTCACCTGTTTTTCTTTAAAGAAAACCGAGTGTAGCTTAGTTGGAATCATCTAATCAATAAATACGTCCTGCCTGTGCTTAAAGACGTCACACAGGTATTACGCTGAAAACTGAGATCAGAGAAAACTGAGATCAGAGAAAACTGCCGCTTCCTCACACGGATTTGATATTAGATTTTACAAAAGCTAATAACTGGACTCAAAGCAAACCTGTGCTCAAAGTGGCATGACCACAGTACATGGGATATTGGGGGAAATGCAGTGTTTTACTGGTGTCATGACTGTTTTGACTATTCTCACTTTCCCTTTGAGCCTCCTCGGCCTGTCAGCGATGACTCATTTTGAGAAACACAGATCATCATAGATTCCCTTTGTGTCCCCATCTTTCAGATGCAGACACAAAACACTTACCTTCTCTTGAAGTGACGGGGGGAAAGCTCGAAATAGCTTTGTGTGCTTGTGCGACAGCGTAAAAAAGGAAGGATCTGCTTTCTGAAGCAAACTCCTAAAAGAAATTCTTGCAGTGCAGTGTATCCACATATCCGCACACCACGAAAATGTGTTCGTAACTCAGTGCATCTTAAATTCTCTGCCAGTGATAAGGTTACAAGCCTCCACACTTTTCCTTCCTCATATATTATAGAAGACGCTCAGCACAAATGCTAGGTTTGCTACAAAAGAGATTTGCAGAGCGGGGTTTAAAAGATAAACAAATCATAAAATGTTGGTTCCCATGTTGTAGAGGCACTCATAGAATCCTGCACCAGGTTGAAGAGGGAGAGGAGTCAATCCATAAAGATTATTTACAAGAGGATGAAATGGACAACCTGGCTGACTAATCCCAAGATGCATTAGAACCGCACATCCGTAATCCGACATTGGACGAGCCAGGCTTTCTTTCCATGGTAGAGTGAGTCTGAAGCTCCAGGCTGACAAAGATTACTGGATAAGAGCAAGGAGGAACATCTGCCATGCTTGTTATAAGTGAAGGTCTGTAAAGGAAGGTCTGTAAAGGATGGGCTCAGTGAGTGAAGGTCTGTAAAGGATGGGTGCAGTGAGGTCTGTAAAGGATGAGCTAGGTAAGGTCTGTAAAGGAAGGTCTGTAAAGGAAGGGCTCAGTGAGTGAAATGCATTTCATAATATCCACTGGTTATTGTCTGCTTTTGCTGCAATATAATCAAAGACCACTAGGTTTGTAGATAATAACTTGTAGATAATAAAATGGTTGACACCATTATTTTGTTGGCTGTTACTTGGAATTGCACATGTTATTCAGCCTCCTTGTGGTCACAGTAAGCAGTACTCAAGCTCTAATGGGTGTCGCAATACTCTCACTGTCTATAAAATAGGGATTAAAAGGAACCTCTTTTCCTAAGAGAAAAAAGCTAAACAATACCTGCACATTATACATGGTGAATTTAATCTTAAGGACAGATATGTGTGGAAAGACACATATGTTATTTTTCATGATTAAAAAACAATTACCAATTCAAATCAGATATTTGGAGCAGCTTAGAGTTTACTAACTTTGCAATCCAAATTATTAGAGTTGATATTGCAGTTTACTGCCAGTATATGAATATTAGGTGAACGGTGAAAGGACCAGTGAACAATGCTTGAGGCAAATCAGAACTCACTTTTTGAATAATGTTCCAAAGTTCAGTAGCCATGTGTCAAAGTTACAAAACGAGACCATAACATGGTTACAACAAGAACATATCAAAACAAGAACATGTTTTCAACAAGAAAAGAAAATTCTGAACTTAAAATGAACAGGCAGTTAATAACAGTCACATTAAACAGCAAAATTACCACAAAGCAAAATGTCAGAGGAAGTTGCAAACAACCAACAAGTTTTAAAAACTAGAGGCAAATATGCCCAGATATATTAGGGGAAACTAAACACAGGAGAACACAATGAAAGGAAAGGATACATAATATGGGACTGGGGCAGAGACTTAAACAGAACAAAAACAGAACCACGTCGGATCCGTAATGCTGGTGTGACAAGTGTCTTCCAAAATGTAGCACATTTTTAATAAATAACTATTTTGCACGGGAATGTTATTGTAATTCAGCTGTGTCATCCTCATCTTAAATGACCAATAACGAACAGAGGAATAATTGCACATGGTGCGTGCTGTTTTACAACGAGCCACACAGAGCAGACCTTTAAAGTCTCAGTACATTCAAAGGGACTATTTTCGGTGGCTGCATTTCAGTATGTAGAACAGTGTGATACAATGTTGCAGAAATGTCCTTCGATGTAATTGGCCTGAAGAAGAAATAGCATCAGACTGTACACATTACATTCCTGCATTGTTTTGTTTTTTTTTTTACTCTAGGAAGAATGATAACTTGTAAATATTTTAGAGGTAGTCTGCGCTATCCTGCACTGTTCGAACATCCTAAACTTAACCACGGAGAATGGTTAACATGTTCTTCGGTAGCTGAGCGAACCCTACCATGACACAGCTATCAGGACTTTGTCACGTGACAAGTGACTTTACAATGGCGCGTTGGGAGTTCAGGAGTCACGGGTTTCCCTGCTTTGTTATTGTAGACCTTGTTAAATGACCAAGTCACTGCCTCATTCTCTGGTGAGGAGAAAATGCCTCTGGCGACGACGGCAGGCCCGTCTAGCTTTAAGTAAGAAGCGTGAGAAGTATGGATATGTTAAAAGTCACTGCCGATGTCTTTGAAGTGTTTGTCATTTTGAAGTGTTGTCATTTTGAGGTTGTCGTTGTGCTCATTTAAATTGTATAAAAATATCATGTTTTGAAATGGCAACAGCCTTTAAAATGATTTTTAAACTGCTGTATCCCTTGTCCCTCACCCAGTTTTTAAGCCCTGTTATTCTGGTTTTTTATGTCTCATAACCACGGACGTAATTGGGGGGGGGGGGGGGGGGGGGGGGGGGGGACATGTCCCCCCCCACTTTTTCAAAAGCTGGTTTTGGTCCCCCCCCAGTTTTTATGGTTAAAACCAAATATTTAAATAGCGACGAATCCATGTCCCCCCCACTTTTGAAATCAAAATTACGTCCATGCTCATAACTACATGTTAGACTCAGAACTCGAGGACTGGAAGAATATGAGAAGTCATCGTGCAGTCTTTTGGACTTAAGTTGGCTTTAAAAAGACACGATTTTAAAAAAATAGACTCATCTGCTGCAGATGAAGAGACAGTTCTTTATTATTTGATACTAAGTGTGTCTTTAAAAAATACGACTTGGAATGGTTAGCTGTAAATACTCCTGTGCAATTGAATTGTTCTTGTTCCCCCCACAGGAGACAACCATAACCGAGATAAAGCAGAAAATTATGAAGATACCAGATGCCAATGGCATAGTCATAGATGGTTTCCCACGTGATGTTGGCCAGGCTCTTTCTTTTGAAGATCAGGTGAGTGTATTTCCCGTTACCATAGGCAACAAACCGCTCTGCTGTTCAGTTTTGCTGTGCCTCAGGATTAATGATGCCCTCTCTGACTTCTGTCAGACTTAGTCACCGAGTGTCATGGTCTCCATCCAAACCTTTCTCCAGAACTCCTTCTCTACATGGCCAACTGATACATCTTCTACCTTACAATGTGACACTTGCATCATCAACGCACATGCAACATCTACAAGCAGATCACCTCTTCATAGACAAGTCCCTTCACTGCTTATATCTGGAACTGCTGGAATTTTTTTGTTGTTGTTGTTAATTACAGAGACCATAGTCATAGAGTCATAGAGATAATTTCTTTCACTGACCATTTTAGTGATGGTTATCAGGATGTAAGACAATTTAGCAAAACATGAATACAGTGGCTTCGATGCGAAGCACCAAATCTATTTCATTGCTAGCAGCGCCCCTAGTGGTAACAGTGAGTGAATGCGAGAGTGAGTAACACTCCTAACCCTAACCCTAACCCTAACCCTAACCCTAACCCTAGGTGTAGTCACTTTGAAAAACTGGCCTCGAATAACAGTACCAGAATGTTTCAAGCTAGTCTGCTGTGATCCTTCCTATACTTCCTATACTACTTAAAGACCGGTGTTAAGGAAAATGTAATGTTCGGGTCTGCGGGCCTTGTGTTTACCATTATCCTGTATTTATCCTATATTTATCCTATATATCTATTTATTGCTGCTTTCTCGCGTCTGCCTTATTTATACAAGTTTCCAGAAATCAGCTCAATTCCTGTTGATCAAAGCATTTTCAGCGCGATTCATGGTTGGCAAGTGTTGGTACTGGTTGGCTCAGTAAGCCTGGTGTTATGAGATGGAGAACACTGGGGAGCCGTTTACACTCAAAGACGCTTGAATTCACACCTACCTCCACAACTTTATCTGTCAACTCTCTCCTAAATTAATTTCCACGCAACATGTCTGGCAGATTTTGGCTACAATTAAGGTAACCATTATTAATTTAATTGTTCATTTATTCATCTATTTAAGCTATGACAGGTATACATCAGCTAATGGAAATTCACTGACACACCACAGACATGGTTTAATGGTTTCCAGCCTTTGTGCGTGCTCGTATCTAAACAACAGTCCGTCCCCGCTCCGTGTTCCATCTTATTTCATTAGCTCTGCGTGACGCACTCTCTGTTAGTTTTGCGATAGCGAGACGTTTGCCACAGCGCGCCGGGCTCCAGTGTTTCACAGTGCCTCCTGGATCTGGGTGGCAGCGCGTTATCGCATGATTTAACCTTTAAACACGAACGAGGCAGTTACCTGGAATACGCACCTAGAAATGCCACAGTGTGGGTCTCTTGTACCAAACAAATCAGATTCTCTCTCTCTCTTTCTCTCTCTCTCTCTTTGTCTCTCTCTTCTCTCTTTCTCTCTCTTTGTCTCTCTCTGTCTGTCTGTCTCTCTCTCTCTCTCTCCTCTGAGTTCTTATCACCTGCTCATTCTTCCCAGCTTCATGGTGATTCTCGTTGAGGTCGCCTCGTGCGTACAGCGCGCGTGTTGCGCTTATCGTGCGCCCTCCGTGGATATCCTTGTCTGATCGAGTGTGCGCACCCCCCCCCCCTCACCAGTTAAACCCAGTTATAACCGCCCTGACTGTCGCCTGCAGGGGTTCGTTAGGTAACACGCTGCTCCACAGATCACATTAATAGGGAGGGCGCCACTGTGATTATTTTTATGTCGAGTCGCAGGCCAGAAATTGCTTGCTGGTAATTAGTTTGCTTTCTGTCGACTAGCTGTCGTGCCACGCTCCACGGGCCTTGGTTAACGAGACCACAGAAGCTCTGAGACTTATCGCTGTCAGCAGCGAAGACGTTAGTGGTTTAAGGCGCTCTGGCCCGCACGGTTGGGCCCGCGTTTGTAGCCTCAGTTTCTAGAGTGTTCTCTGGTGATGTCCCGTTTCCTGTAGGGGCCCTCCACCCCCAGCCTAGACCACGATGGCATGACTTTACCTACTGTCGAGACCGTCTCGCCAGAAATCATCACAGAATTATTCTGCGGCATGCAAATAGAAGTTGACGTGTCTGAGTCAGTATAGCGCGCAGAAATCTGAGACTATTTTTTCAGTTTCCAAGAAGGATTAAGAAATGTCAGACATCTGCCTCTGCGCACACAGCCTGCGACGAAGCTAAAGAAAGACAGGGAGGCTGGAAGAAGTTCTTAAGGAACAATCACTCTTACGTGAGCAGTGCTGAAAAGATAATATATATATTTGTTAACGGACACCTTTGTGTCGTCCTGGCTGACCTCAGATCAGCAGCTGTGTAAATCAGTCATGTAAGAGAACTTGGACGCTGTTTGAAATTGAGTCGTTTCTGATGTTCTAGCAGATGGTTTTGCGTAAAAGGAAAACGCAAAGTCCGAATATAAAATGTCCGTGACAATTTAGCAGTGGCCTCAGCAAAGCTAAGGGCGACATCCCGATCCGAGCCATGTTGCATCGGCTCAGATGCCTGCCAGCACTTACCAGTGTGAATGACAATGACCCAGAAGCGGGTTCAGATGTGATGCGTGAGGAAGCCTGAGGTTCTTCTACTGAGGTTCTCCCCACATTGGTCCCATACAAAATGATGACCTTAGGAAGTACTTGCTTCCCGACCTCACCACCCTCAGTGCTCGCAGGACAAGGACAAACGAGAGGTAGATGAAGCAGAACTATTGGACAGATATGGGGAGTCACATGACCTAGGACGAGCACTTTCAGACCAGTGACAATTTTCAGACCATTGTCACCGCTCGCTTCAGAGAAATTGAGTTAGCATCGATTCCACGGTTGCATCTGAAACTCAATCAGGAGTTGAGCAGTGCTGTGAAGTACAGGGGTCTGAAGTCCGGGTTCAAACGCGCTGTCAGTGGTGGTTAAACGCCTCAGTCGGGGGTAGAGGGACGGGGTGGGGGGGTACGGGGGCAGTTATCCCCCAAACAAACGAACAAACAAACACCAACGATGTCAGAATGTCAGCAAGCGGGTGAAGACTGAGCGGGGAAACTAACGAAAATGTGGAGGTTGGCGACCTGTTTGCTTGTCAATATTTCTCAATATTAATAAAAAACATTTATCAATTAATCAATATCAATACATTGAATATGTCATAACATATGCTTATTAGAACTAGGCTTATTAGAAATGCATTACAATACATGTTCAAATGTAAAAAAAAGTTCTACAACCTTGACAACCAAACAATGTGATGAGATTTTAAATCAGCATAAACTGTACAAGCCTGTGGCCTCCATGGAGCGTGGCCATCTGGACTAACGCTTAGGGGACATGAGGAACCTGAGCATGTTTAATGTTTCTCCACAAGGTATGAAAATAATGAGGTAACATATGGCCATGCTATGTTAAACCAAAATAGATGCTTTAATAGATTGTAGGTTGTAAAGTTCTTCAGAGTCACCCTTTCCTGGACAGTTTGGACACTCTTTGGGTTCTTATCCAGCTATAAAAGGCAACACACCTGTGATGCCCTGAACACATTATCATTGTCATGTATGCATATATATATATGTATATATATATATATATATATATATATATATATATATATATATATATATGGCTACACACAAGGTATGTTGAGATGGCCAAATTAATTGTTGGTCTCTGTACACAATAGCAGTAGCCAGTGGTAAGATGGCACAAATCCGAGGACACAGTCTTGCGTGAAGATGCAAGATCGTCAACTGTGATGCAACTTCGATGGGCATTTGTGAAACAAAGAAACCTAACAGGAAATAGCCATTAGGGAACCGTGCAGGGCCCCTGGTGACCATGTCATGTCTGTGTCAGCTCCGTATTTCAGACAGCAGAGGCCCATGATTCTCAGTAATGCGAGACCTTGGCTAATGATGTGTACATGCTTGCAGGGTCTTTTGGAAAGGATGGTCTTAGGGTGTGTGTGTGTGTGTCTGTGTGTGTGTGTGTGTGTGTGTGTGTGTGTGTGTGTGTGTGTGTGTGTGTGTGTGTGTGTGTGTGTGTGTGTGTGTGTGTGTGTGTGTGTGTGTGTGTGAACATTAGGCACTCTGAGGACATGGCGGGGTGGCTGTCCATCTACCAAGATTTCATCAGCCAAAAACAATTTGGAGAAAGAGAAAACAAAAGAGAAAGACAGCAAGAATGTCAGAGTGACAAACCAATAAATGTCCCAAAAGAGCCTATGAGGTGTGTGTGTGTGTGTGTGTGTGTGTGTGCGTGCGTGTGTGTGTGCGTGTGCGTGCGTGTGAACATGTCATAGATGTTTTTCAGAGTGACAGTGCTTCTCAGGGCCCTTGTGTGGTGTTCCTGACCCTGGACTGCCCTTTGGAATGGCACACTGTGCTTTTTCCAGCAAGCGTCCCTTATTTAAACGTCAACATGTCTCTCTGGGTCCTCTGTCTCTCTCAATACACCATCCAGAGAGCAATTTCCGCTCTCTCAAGGAAGCTTTGTGCCATTTTATCAAGCAGTTAATGAACACATATGATGATGTCCCACTGAATAGGAGCCGATCCCATAATCCCGCCCCTATACCCCCCACCCACCCTTGTGTGCAAATATTGAACATGAGGCTGTTTGATGTTTTGCTGCACAGCTAGCAGAGACATATGCCTTAAGCAACCTGCGTTCCCACCATTTCGACTTCTGTGAACGTCAACCATCCCTATTTCCGCCATTATTATTCTATACATTATTATTCTATACATACATTTAGTACGAGAGAGCCCATAAGACACTGTTATCGGTGGTAAATACCACACCTGATAAAAGCCTTGAAAGGCTGGTCTTGCCTCTGTGGCATTACTACCGAGCAGAGACACAAAAAAACCTCCCAAATGAATGGGTGGTTTTAAAGGTGCCAGCATTCCAGTCGATGTGAAAGTGCCACTTAACCCGTTATTTTGCCAGCCATTCGACGGCGTGAATTATTAGTACGCTTGCTCTGTATAAAAGACCCTTGGGCTGTTTGTTTTTTCAGCTGAGAGTTGTTGTTTTTTCTGGGGAACGATTAATTAAGTATGCTCTTCCAAGGGGATTTTAGCAGACCAACTCTTTAGAGAAGTTGCCTACACAGGATGTTGTTTTACAGACTCCTCTCAGGAAAAAGATCAGAGCACCGCTAATGTGCTACACACTGCCAAAGTGAAATCTTAAATACTTTACCTTGTAACAATTAAGTTAATTCATTTTTAATTAATCAGGACAATACTGATTTGTTTTCCGTTACAATGTTAGTCATTTTACCAGTGATGTTAAAAACAAGAAACAAACAGTGGAGTGACTTAAACCCATATATGTATAAGTATGTTTCTCAAAGTGGATTCTCTTTAAATGTCATTTTTTAAAGACACTTAAATGAACTGAGAACAAAATTCTGTGAATGAATCTTTGTTCACTCTGTTCATACAGCAGGATTATGTTGAGAGTGAGGGAGATAACGTTGGTGTTGTCCACCATGTCCCAGTATGCAGTCGTTCAGTATGCAGTCGTTCAGTATGCAGTCGTTCAGTATGCATGCAGTATGCTCACAGTGCTTTTGGATCTCTGAGCACCACCGCTGCGCTCAGGAACACAGCCTTCAACCTTCCACATTCACATCCCTGGGCTTTCAGCTCAAATAGCTCAAATTTCAGCTCAATTCTTACGTTTGAATGCGGTTTGGTATTGAACATTCCCGTGTGAACACACCGTGAGCAGATTGCTGGAACCTACACAACGGGCATGTATAAGTGAAGATTTCGAGTGTTGGCGGTGCACTGTTGTGTAATCTGCAGTTGCACATTTAAATGCAGTGGTGATGCAACACAAGGAAAACTCGAAGCAAACTGTGAAATGTCTGACATTCACCAGCCATTAACACTACTGACGTCTTATCACCTTGCCTTGAATCATTTGAACAGCGATGTGTAGCTGCTGTGTTTGTAATTGTGCACATCTGGGTGTATTTACCACCGCTTGCCAGTGTGCTGTTAGCTGTCTCTCTGCTCCTGCAGATCTGTACTCCAGACCTGGTGGTCTTTCTCTCCTGCTCCAACCAGCGCCTCAAGGAGCGTCTGGAGAAGAGGGCGGAGCAACAGGGTCGCCCTGACGACAACCCTAAAGCCACGGAGCGCCGGCTGACCAACTTCAAGCAGAACGCGGTCCCATTGGTGCGCTACTTCCAGGAGAAGGGCCTTATTGTGACGGTACGGGCTGCGGACGTGGTTACGCTAACGTTTACGACTGGATTTGTGGCAACTAAAGGATATGGAGCCAAAATGAACCCCTTTTGCCATGATAGTTTATGTGTTCTTTGGTATTATTTTATACGATATTCATCACATCATTATTTTAAAATTTCGTTTTCTTCAGTCATTCAGTCATTTTCCATCAAAAAGCATCCATCTCTAAAGAACGGTCGGAGAGATTTTCTAATGCTAAGCAATGACAATGGCATGCCTTGTTTTTCTGATCAAATCAAAAGTCCTTCAAGTTTCACCACTGGCCAAATATCCTGTTTCACATTGTCAATATGTTCCAATGCATTATTTGACCCCAGAGAGGAAAAATTCCTGAAGTCTATGGTAGGAAATATGTTAAGGGCCTGCGTATCCTGCTGTGTCCTGCCATTGTATGCTCTCGAGCTCTGAGCTGTGATGAAAACCATGATAAAAGTTTCAACTAACACAGACCTTTTTTTTAAGTTACAGGTAGAATAGTTTCTTCAACAGTTATTACGGAAAACCAGATGACAGGCTTCTAGTAGAATGTGAACAGGTACAAGGTAAAGGATAATGATCTCATGAGATAAAAAATCTCAGTATGGTTCTTCCAATATAGTTTTCTTAAAGACTTTAATGCATGCAGACAGCCATTAAGGTCTTATATACATGACATACTGTTGGCACTCGTAAAACATCCTTGTTATTGCAGCGTAATTAGGCTAAAAATAGGCTACCAGCCAAACAGACAGGCATTAGAGGCAGTCTGCCCCAGCCTGGGAAACCAAGCTGAAACTCTAACTAGCACCAACTTGATTTAGTTACTCAAACATGAGCCAATCAGGCATGCCACATAAATTCATCCCATTTTCTTGAATCCCCACAGGCAGCAATAAGGTAGCAATAGAAACAAAGGCTGAAATAGTGCTGGCAGTGGTGGAAGGAATGTTCTTTATAAAAAATAACAACAAAAAATAAAAATGAAATGAATGCTGATCACACTGAATGTCACAAACGCTGCTCTTTGAAGCGGAATCCGTTCTGATCTGGCAACCTCTCCACTTTCCTTATGAAGACTGCGGGATGAACACTAGACTCTTGGATCCAAATCAATTCAAGGTGAATTTCAGGGTCTGTACAGGAAAAGCACCATTTCACGAGCTAAAGAGATTATTTTTTCTGGGGAATCTGGAGGTTGCTCGAAGTCCTTAGCTTTATTCAAATATCCATGATGGCTGATGTTTGTGCAGACCTGGCGTGAATGCACAGAGTAGGATTTCTGGACATCTTAAGCCTGACATGAAACCTGCCCAATAAGAATCTCTTTGGTTCAGAGCTTTTCCTGTGGGACAGTGCTGGATTTTGGCCTAGGTTGCCCGGCGTCATTCTCGTAGTCTTGAAGTTTGTCTTGAAGCATTTTTTTTTTTCAAGGTCATCTTCAAGGTGATTTGAGATTCAAAATACTCAAGGTATGGATTGGGATCTGACCTGTGATTGGCAGGGAGTGCGAAATAAAATGGAAGCGATCACGCCAAGTGAACCTGTGACACAATCCAAATGAAGGATATAATGACCAGCGCTCAACTGGTACAAAGACAAGACATATATAGACAAACAAACGACCCTCAGGTGAGACGGATCATAGGCCCCACCCACCTGAGGGACACAACGAAGACAACTGCCGCTGTAGACGGGGGCGACCAGCAGGGGTCCCGCCGTACCGTGACATGACCACTGTAGTTATGTAAGGAGGGATTACATTTTGGGCTTCGTAGGTGAGCACCAGGGGTTTAAATCAGATGAATTCGTAGGTGAGCACCAGGGGTTTAAATCAGATGGCCCATAGAAGAAACTTGAGATGCAAAATCCTTCGTGTGCTACAAAGACAAATCACAATCACAAGAACAGGCAGAGATATGAGTGCTTGTGTGTCCATTGAAAAAGTAGGGAGCCAATTATTCACTAAGTGAACCAGGACGTTGTGCCTTGTGGTTTTCATGTTGGTTCGTACCGAGACCAGTGGAAACACCTCTCTCGGTATAAACCAATCACAGGGATCCATTCAAGCAGTGTGATCGTCATTGGTCCAAGCTCAGCCACACAGGATCAAAGTTGGAGAAAGGAATAGGAGCGCGGTGTCCCGCGGTGTCCCGCAGTGTCCCGCCGCCCGCGTCCGTCCTATGGGAGCACATTTGAAGCTTCGCTGCCATGTGACAGAGCGGCCGGCTCCCCCCTTGCCCCCCCCCTCCAGACGGGTTAGTTTGGTGTAATCAGGAACCACGCCAGATGACCTGTCGGGTTATGATAACAGCACCACGTTAAATCATTTTCAAGCGAAAAAGTACATTTTCCTTCAGTTTTTCTTCAGTACAGTTTTTGCAGTCAGTGTAATTAATTCCTAAGTGGGAGATAGTTATTGATTTAGAACAATGATTTATTGATTTAACATCGTGTGCAGCATGAAAGTAATTTTCCTTTATAATCACACTCAAACACACACCTTTGTGAGAAACGGCATCATTCCCAGTTGGTTTGGCATAGAATGGCAATAACCCATCTGATAGTGTCTAAGGAGAAACAAACCCCGCTGGTAATGCTGAGTAGACATATTAGAGGACATATTCTACTCTAGATGCAAACACTGTTTTATTTGGTTTAAAGAAGTTCTGGGATTTAGAAATAAAATTCAGGGGTCAAGTCAGGGCCAGTTTCAGGTATGTTTCAGACAAGACACTAACCCCACCGACCCTCTGACCATGTCGAACCCCATGCAAGGCCAAACCAGATTGATTTCTCCCCACAGTTATGGCTTTAAAGACATTGATCTGCCGCAGTAGCCTAGGTCAATTAAAAGAGGGAGAAAAATAGAGGGGGGGGGGGGGGGAGAAAGAGGGATAGAGAGAGGGAGGTACAGAAAGAGAGAAATGTAAATGCTTGTTAAATTCTGTACATGCTTCTGATACTTGAAGGTTGTTCCACTAAACTGTGCAAGGCTCCATTACTTGGTCACTTCCTCCTGGCTGGGTTTGGATGGCAAGCGTTGGTTTATATATTTGAGGCCTCCGAGCTGTTCACACATGCAGGTGTTATTGTCTCTTCTCTCATAATTCTGTCTCTCTCTCTTTTTTGTTTGATCAAATCATATTCCAAATGGCGGCTGACAGGAACTCGCAGGTTGTCAGTATTGTGTCTCTTAGCCTTGTGTCTGTCAGAGCAGGCCACCCCTACCACACCCCCAACTCCCCCACACCAGTATTCCATAAATTAGACAGTGCGGCAATATTTCTTGTGCAGGAAAAAAAAAGCAATTCTGAGAAAAGCGGAACAGAGGCATTCTGGGAAGAGAGAAGAGAGAGACAGAACTATATTGTACAACCTCAGAGCGATTTCGTTGCCGGAATGCAGAGGCACAGAAAATAAAATAACACTGGAAAAAACTAAAGCTAGATTTATACTGCATAGACCGAGTTCAGTAGTCTCACTTTCAAATAATTAATAATTAAGGTACTTAATGATGGCACCGTAACTGACTTCCTCTTGTGTTTTTCACAGTGGATAAAGATAGAGATGAAGGTGTCAATTTTGAATATAGTTTACTTTGCATTCAAGGGCCTCTTTGTTTGCATCTATTGTGATCACTGCTGCTCACCACTACAAGGATTAAACATTACATTATTATTTAGCATTAAATATTAAAGCAGTTTAATGTAAATTAGATTTAGATAAAATTAATATTAAATGTTTGAGGATACCCATCTCATGGTAGCAATCTGCAGGCTAGGACACAACCAACCTAGCAACCTTCAAATACCCACAAACTGGCTCTGACTGCATTAAACAGGAACCCGTTCAGTCTTATAAACATGTTCTCCTGCAGTTAACACACTCAGCATCAGGTTTCTGTGTGTAAGGGACGAGGTCTGAAATTGCAACGCAACTACTCACGCCCAGTTCCCAGTTCATCCAGAGATCCCCACTGCGCCTGCTAAAATATCACCTGCACTGTCCAGCACGAATGATTCAAACCAAATTGCCCTGCAAGTAAAACACCATGAAGTAATGAAACAAACAATTTGGAGGTGAACCAATCACATGGCTCGACATAACATGGGAACATGAGGACATGGCACTTTGAGCTCTTCAGACGTTATGGTTATGTTTATAGTAGACACAGGGTTCAGACTGTGTCGAAACACTCAAAACTATCTACTGACTGATGTTTTGAGGTAGTATTCTTTGAATGACAGTTATTCAGACACCATAGAGCCAAATGAGTTTTGATAAGCTTACAGGGCCTAAAATAACCGGAGTAAATAGATGATTTTAAACTGATTTAGATCAGCATTTATACCTCCAAAACATTTTGGCATTCAGAGCAACTTTGTGCTTGGTGTTACAGGCCATTAACATTATGGCCTTGTGTAAGTCTATGGGAAATATTTTTTTGTCTTTGTACCTCAAAAACCAAGCAACTTTGAACTACTCTAAATGATTAATTAATAAATACATTGGGGTTTACATTGGAGTGTTCTTTTAAGATTTAACACACCCAATATCACATATTCTATCATACTCCAACAAGCAGTCAAACAACAAATAAACAAAAAAAAAATAACAAATAAATAAAAATATGACCAAACATATTTATGGTGAGTGTGCTACCTGTCCTTTGTCTGGTCTGGATGTCTTTAAAGGGTCTGGTGATGAGTCCACAGGTCAAGTGTCTGTCCACATGACCAGCAAAACAGTCCTACCCAACATAAATAAGCATCAGCCCAGAACCGTGGTCCCCCAGACGCGTTTTCTGTCCCCAGGGCAAATTAGGCATCTTCAGCCCCCCCTTTCAGCCACAACAGGGCCGCACAAATCCACTTACCCTCGAATTATTGCTGAACGAATTGCTTGGGTGCGTGCTCAGTGTTTCGTACCACTGTGAGACAACACAGCTGGCTTAAGCTGCCAGATAAGTGTTTTCCTTTTGTCCTTTGTGTCTGGCGTTACTGGAACAGTAGAAATACTTATTACAGAAAGCCTTATTGCACTGCCAGGAAATAGAGGATATGAAGCCACTGTGTTTTTTAATATTAAACAATTTAAGCACCTCATTAATTTTGGAAGAAGACCCGTATAAGGAGAAAAGTGCACCTCAGAGGAACAGGGGTTTACAGCACTTCAGTTCCACACAGTAAAACAGGATATTTCAGGAGTCGTGAGCATCTGATTCAAATGCCACTAATTGCGTTGTCAAAAATGATAAAATGCCACGATGGCGGGTTTTCAGCATCAAGCGTTCACAGAATTGTTCTGGCATTGTTGTTGCTTTGTTGTTTGTTTGGTTGTTTTTATCCGAGTTGACGCAGTGAATTATGTCAAGGTGTTGATTAAACCCAAGAAGGAGAGAAATGTCTCTGCCAAAGTTTTGCATCGTCATGCGCTTAAGCTGTCTTGGTCACAGAATAATTTGCTTGTTATTGTTCGTCAGACTACCTCATGTAGACGTAGACTTGACGTCTTCAGCTGATCTGTTGTGTCAGATGTAACGTGTTCTTATTTAACATCTTATTTACACAGTGGCTGTGATTAATATAGATTGCTATTATTACACATTATTCAGTGTGCTTGTTTCTGTGAAAATGTCACAATGAAATGTAAGATCTTCTTCGGTAGGCAATGACGAACAAGTAATATCTTATGAATAATTTCCATTTTTCCCATCTTACAAACACATATATTGAAGGTTTTTTTATAATGAATCTGAAATATACCATTATATTTTTAATGAAAAAAATCAAATCAATAGATGGAATTTGAAACCTAGCTGAGTAATCAAATGTGTCTTACACCTTTAGTGAAGAGCAATGTATGTTCTGTTTCTATGAAAAACATTATGGGACATGCTGCAAAGTAGTTCATTTAAATTCCACCTCATTTGTTGCCAGAAACATAATTTTATGTTGATGCTGAAACTAGATATTTATAGATATTTCTAGCTCATGCAAACTTAAAAAATTAGGTATTTTTTCATTTTTACAGCATTTTTGCTTGGGGTTACTCAGCATTTTCCAATGACTAATAGATTTAGTAATGTTTCTTAATTACATTTGCTTTGGAGGAGGTTTGGAGTGAGATTGGTGAGAAATTAATGGGGGAAGGTTTCAGATCTATGTATACCCCCAGCGAGTTAAAATGAAAGCAGCCTCTTACCAAATCATGTGGAAATGGGAAAGAAAGCAGTTTGAGCTGCAATCTGGAGTCATCAATGCATATTTTAGGAACTAACGAAGTGATAATTGCACCTCGTGTTGATAGCAGCCAAACGCCTCTAAGCACAGAGTCTCAAGGGATGTTTCACTTCCATTAGTCTCCAGCCAGAGTCCCACTTTAGCGTCTTCAAAGGGAAAGTGTAGAAGCTTCAGAGTTGGTGCTGATAACAGGATCCACCTCTTCTAAAGATGAGACATCATCTAAAGGAGGTTGGCCGTATTGCCTTTTGTAGCAGTGCTTTTAGCATTTTGGGGTTAACATCGAAGTGGAGCATTGTAGACTGTAAGAGCAACGTTCTGGTGCCAAAGTAGTGATATTGATCTTTAAGAAGGGCTGGTGCATGTTTTGACCACAAGCTCCTTCTGACTTAGCCTGAAGCAGATGTCTTAGTCTTAAAGTACCACTGGATCTCTGTCTACAAGCACCGCAGGCTTGCTCAATATTGTGTACCGACTCAATATTGCTCTACTAAAAATGTTGAAAATCAAAGCAGGAGACCTCTTCGTAATTCCTTTACGAAGTCTTTAGTGTGTTTCGTCAGCTTTTTTCATACTGTCCCCCACCCCTCCCCATCCCAAACTACTTTGTTCTTGCCTTGTTGCATGAATAGCAAAGAAGTGAATGTCACACGACTGGGAGTGTCAGTCTCGCCGGGTCACGTGACTGGGATTGTCAGTCCAGCTGGGTCACGTGACTGGGATTGTCAGTCCAGCTGGGTCACGTGACTGGGTGTGGCAGTCTCGTTGGGTCACGTGACCGGGATTTTCTTTTTCCTTGGGTCACGTGACTGAGAGCGTCAGTCTTGCTGGTCACGTGACCGGGAGTTTCAGTCTAGCTGATCACCTCGTTTTCAGAACCTCCCACCAGCAAAAAAAAAAGCCCTTGCAGACTCCAGCCGTGTGAGAGAAGGAGGTGGCTGGTCCAGAATGTTCCATGGGGAGTTCGGCTTAATTCGGTTCTTAATTAGGAGCTTCAAAAGAGTCCCAGTAAACGACCAGAGCTCCTGATCCACGGGGAGTCCAGCTCCCTCTGATCTCCTGCTCTGGGTAACCCCTGTGTAGAGAAGAAGAAGAAGGAGACAGGTGTTATCAGTGAGGGAAGGTACAGCAGGAACCGTGGCTTTGGGAGTTATTTATGTAGTGAATGGTTTTCTTTGATCTGTTTTCCACTTTGTGTTGCCATGGTGATGCAGTAACCATGATTACTTGAAAAAAGCTGTAATAGTGAAGACATACATTTTAAATGTCAATAACTAGCCTATTACTCAACTGCCATGCTGCAAGTCATACTCAAATTGATCAAGTGATCAACTTTAAAAACATTACAGTTTAAATCAGCTGGAATTGATTGGTTTTAATTTGAAAATGGGTTAGTAGTTAGTAGTTAAGTAATTATTAATCATACATTTGCATGCCTCTTAATAGCAACAGGCATGTTATTACTCAAACATCATCATGTGTTGTAATAACTATGTACAGGAAACAAAATCAGTAGTAACATTAAACGCTTCGAAGTATTCCTGCTGGTCAACCTCCGTAGATCTTAGGTGAAGGCAGTTCTGAGTTTACCACCAAATCCTCTTGATCAAGCCCACTCTAAACCTTTAAACCTTTTACCATCACAGGAGATTGCTCTACACACATCGCCCACACACACACACACACTCACTCACAAACATGTTTGCATTGCTCTGATTTACGTTAGCCGTCCATCCCGAGACAGCTGATCGATTTAATGGACACCCGGTGTGCTTGGCGAAGTGCGTGGATCCATCGTCACCAGGGGACAGTGACGTCAGGCCCTGGCGCAGAACCGGCGACATCTGCACACTGACCCCTCCATGGAAACGCCGGCCAGCTGCACTGCACACGGGTGTCCCGCCCCCCATTACCAGCGCACGCCGGTTCCACACCTCCCCCACCTCTCTTCAGGGTACTGCGGATTAACGAGCTAGCTGTTCCCATACCGACGGGTTGGCCACCGTCCCCCCCTTTACGCGTCAGGAACACCGATAAATCCATCGCTCGGATACGTCAGATTAGTCCGGCCTTACTGGTTTTGCTTAACGTAGTGACGAGCGTTGGCGAGTGGAGTTTGATTGAGTTCTGTGAATGTGGAGGAACGGGAACGGCAGAACGTAGACGGAGACACGTGTCACGCTAGGATGTACGTTGTTCGGCTCTTTATCGGGTTTGAGCGTGAGCTGGTCTTCGAGGAGACGGGCCGTTAGGGACAAGTCGGGATTGGGTAGCGTCGGGGCTGAGGCTGACACATGCATCATCTCCAAAAGTTCATCTCTTGCTCCCTGGAGCCCCAGGAGACGTATACCATAATAGTTCGTAGGAGCGGCGCAGTCGTCCCCACGAGGATCGGAGGATTCTCCCACGCATCTCTATGCTGTGCCTGCTTATAGTCTGTCGTCATGGAAACAGCCCGAGGTTGGGGCGGGGGCTGTTTATGTACCGCCTCCTGTCTTGAGATTTCCATTTTCTTCTTTTTTTTTGGTCCCCTCCAACAGTTTCTCTGTGTTCAAGCAACAACCTTGAAGTGCTTTTTAAAGGCTCTCCATGCCGATCTTAAGTGCTGCCAATTATCAACAGGCCTCAGCAATCCAGTGTCTTTTTTAAAATGGTGAATGAGCAGAAATGAATGAAATGACCTCACCAATGGAAGACATTTCATTCATAAATATTTGCATTCTTTTTTCATGATGTCTCATTTTGCTGTAGTCTACCTACATTTCATCTGCCACAATCACATTTCAATTGGTCTCTGTGGGAGCATCAAAAGGAAATATGGGGTAAGAGTGTGGTTATGAAAAAACAGACTGTAAAACGTGCACAGGCTAGCCACAGGCTGGGCTTTGACCACACGTAGACCACACTTAGACCACGTATTGACCACACTTAGACCACACTTTGACCATGCTTTGAACACGTATTGACCACGCTTTGACCACACTTAAGACCACACTTTGACCACGTATTGACCACGCTTTGACCACGTATTGACCACGCTTTGATCACATATTGACCACACTTTGATCACGTATTGACCACACTTTGATCATGCTTTGAACACACTTTACATCTCATTTCTCCACAGCTGGATGCAGACCGAGATGAGGAAGAAGTCTTCTCTGACATCAGCATGACGGTTGACAACAGGTTGTTCCCAACCAAAGAGCCCGTTGCAGGTAAAACCATCAGGACTGTCATATCTGATCAAATTTTTGTTCTTAAATGTTGCACTGATAGTGGTTTTTCATCACGTGCCTTCAGTGCTATATAAAGGCAGAGAAGGCTGTTGAGACTGGAGTGATCCAAGCTGTTTTATTTTGCATTATTGGTACCTAGAAGGAATATTTTCCATCAACCTAAAATAGTCCTGTGTATTTTTCATCTCCCACTTTTAATAGTGCTTAATATAGTAAACATTCAGTTGGGACAAGCTGAATGTTTCTGAAGTTGTTGGCGTGGAAAAAGCTTTCATCAAATATAATGTATAAAAGAAGAAAAAAACCTCTCAGTCTGTTCCATGAATCCATTTTTGGCTTAGTTAGTAATTAGATGGGAGGTGTTTTGGTCCAAGCACCATTTTAGTCAGACCAGGAAAATCCCCAAATATCTGTGCAATGCGGTTTGATCTTTCAAGGACAACCAGCGGATGGCTAGTTCGACTTGACCCAGCAGACCGCTGCTTCAGGGTGGATGTTTATTTCCACGAATTTCTGTATTGAAAACTGTAGATCGAGATGGGAAACCATGACCAGACACTGTCTGGCAGCTACACTTGAAAGGTGCAGGACAACAGAGCGTAGGACGGTTTATGGGAACAGAGAGGACACTGACCAGGACAGTTTTAATAAAGCGTCCATGTTAGTCAATACAGAGACGTGGGACAGAATTCTATGGCTTTCAGATAAATGCTTGTCTTTGTTGGATATATGCCAACAGATGTCCTCGGACTGCAAGCTTACAGTTATAAATATACTGTGTGCACTATATGATGAAAATCATAGAAAGCATAAAGCTGATTGAAGTAATTCATATGTAAATATAATGCTGTGTACATTTATGAATGGTGTCAAATGGTATGAATGGTGATTCCTGTACATCCAGAAAAGGCACAAAGGTGTAAACAATTGACTAAGCTCTTCAAATCTGAGCAGAAATACTGTAACAGCAACTCAAAGCAAAACCATCTGAACCGATTTGGGCTAGAGGGTTTTAGAAAGGTATCAGTGTAAGCGTGGAACACCCATGAATCTTTTCTTCACGCAGCCGTGCCGTCTCTAATTTACATCATTTTAGTCAATGAATCAGCTATTGCATGTGTGTGTGTGAGAGATGTTTTATATGTGTGTTTTATAAGAGAGAAAATGTTTTATTTGTGTATCTATGCTTATATGAAGATATGTTATGTGTGTGTGTAATTATATGTGCATATGAACGTGTATATGCCTTTGGAGGCGATGCAGTATTTGTGTGAGACTGTGTGGGCATGTGCGTGTTTTGTGTGGGAGGGGTGCGGTATGTGTGCGTTTGACGGGGTGCAGAATCACTAATCAAAACTGTTCTGAAGGCAGTTCTTCCTCGATGGCAGAACAAACCTAATTAGTTCAGACCAAAACCAGTGTCATCCATAAACAATCGGAATGTTTTTTTTGTTTTTTTGTTTTTTTTTTAGAAAAGTCCAATTTATGTGCACACATAAAATGTGTGTTCATCTAATTGTGGTTTGGATTGTGATTCTATTCTATTCTTTTCTAGCAAGGCATTGTAGGCAAATAAGCATTAGCTACTAAGGATGATAGCTAAACATCGACAACTTTATACCTTATCTGGGTCTTAATATTGTGTCTGAGAGGGGTCTTGAATTTGTTTAACGAATCTATGATCTTTTTTTACATTATTTTATAGTAAAAGTGTTTCTACAAATAGCAATGTTTGTAATAGTGTGTTGGAATAATTTGTAAAAGTGGTTTTGGTATACATGAACAGTACACTTACACTTCAACTATGAGCGTGAATCTCCGCCAACGAATGAGGTCTGTTTTGCCTTCAGAACAGTTTTGATTAGTGATTTTTCACACGTGTGTGGGACTGGGATGTGGCATGTATGTGTCTTTGTGTTGAAGTGTGTGTTGAAGTGTGTGTTGAAGTTATGTGTATGTGTTCACGTGTGACGGGGGTAGAAGTGTCGTGTGTGCGCGTGTGAGTTCGGACGGGTGCGCGGCTCCGTTTCAGATAAACATGCGGTAGCTTGAACAGAGCATGCTGGGAAGTTGAGGGTGACGGTGAGAATCTTTAGACAGGGCAGACACATGCTGGGCTGCCGGTCAGTCAGTCAGTCAGACTACTGACCTGATATCTGCAATATGGAGAAATGATACCCTGAAATACCTATGGCATCTTTCACAAAAAAAACTGCCTAGCAATGTTACCAGGTACAGGCACAATAATTATATAATACTTCCACATTATTTGTCCAGAAGTAAAATACAGGCGGAAACTGTTCACCGCTAGCACGTACAACATACAAGTGGAAAAAACACAAGTTGGGATCTGAGACAACACGACAACATTGTCACTTTGTTTTAACAGCGCATATTTATCCAGCACTGATTCCACTGGTGCGATGTGTTCACCAGTGTGGCTGCGGAGGTCGAAATCTGGAGCACCTTCTCATCAATATTTCAAGACACAAGGAATAGATACGAGGCCGTCCAGCAGCAGGCTTGAGCTTTATGGAGTGAGAGCCGCGGTGTCAGTCAAGGAGGGTGTAAGTTAATTAAACACCCTCTTCTCTTGCCATCAATTAATGCTCCATAATGAGCTCACTCTCTCATCTGCTGCACGCCAAGTTATGAGCCCTCTTTTTTTTTATATGAAAATGTTCCGATTCTGATGCATTTTTAAACCGGGCTTGAGGCTTAAAGCCCTGATCGCCATCCGTTGAGGTGCCACTGTCATCCCATTCATCACGGGTGGTTTGCTAGCTGTGGTGCTCAGTTAAATGTCTGAGCTTATTTCTTATTTTTGAAGTGACCGATATTAATATCATCAATTTATTGCTGCACGATAAGCTGATAGATTGATTGTCTGAGGGAATAACAATATTCCTCTCAAGATTCAGTCAAGAAGCTCTCCGAAGTCTCTGCCTGATTGGACCGTTTGTTCAAGCAGGGCTAAATTAGGGCCGGTTTCCGCTCTTCCGCTGTGCCTTGCGGTCGCTAATAAATCCGTTCCATTGTCACCCAGTTGGGTTCTCAGAGGTAGTAACCGTCTCGCATTGTTTCTTGTGTTTGCTCAGCCATTTGCAAGCCATTGGCGACAGAACGCAGAGTGACATTCTTCATTTGAGAGTCGATAAAACTGCTTGGCAGAGACCCGGAAGGAGGAGCAGAACTTCTGGTTGCGCGGGGAGGTCTTGAGAGCCGTCTGATGCTCTGCCAATTTCGATGATTACCTTCTCGCAGATACTGACGCCACAGATTTGATTTTCTTGCAGGACGGCGATCGAATTTTCTCTCAGTTTGGGTCCGGAGCGGACAGAGCCACAGTGTGGCAATCATGTTGAAGGTCATCACAGCAAGTTACTGAAACATTTCTTTGCCGTCATTTCTAACATGTTTCTGACTTTAATGTGCGAATGCAGTAATTCAGATGGTGAAGACCACCTGCTTCTTGCCTCCCCACAGAAAGCACAACTGGGTCATTTTTACGCTACATATCTGGCCTAACCATATTTCTTTAGTGAGCCAGAACTACTTCATCAGTCTTAGACTTATTAAACATTCGAAGTGATTATGTTTACAACATTGCGTGCTGGGTCCTTCAGGAGGGCAATAACAATGATCTGACAGCATTGAAAAATAAAATGAATTAAAAGTACATGATCATGCCAGGTCCGGTAGTAAAAACCAGGGCCGGCAGGAGAGACCGGAGCGCTGGGTCATACGCAGTTGGACGGCACAGTTTGGTATTTTTATTCCACTTTGACTGGAGACAGTTGCTGTGTTGAAGCTTTTCTGTTTACCACTTCAGAAGAATGTAAATTATTCATGAAGGTATTTCTGAAGGATTTGGATGTTACCATGTCTGAAAAGAAAATACAGCTCAGCTCACCTTTTTGGAACTGGTGTTAGTAAACAAAACAAGATCCTGCATAGTACCTTTGCCATCGTAACACCTTATCTAACAGGTTGGTGTTTAGGAAAGGCTGGTTGGCAAGGATCATACAAGGTCCGGTTTGTATTCAGGTTTGCATGCTGATGATCACCTAACCGTATCAGTCATAATTAACCCAACCATGTCAGGATTTTCTTCAAAATACACGAGTGAATCAGTGACATACAGGAAACTCTCTTTTCTCTGGATTTCCTCTTGCAATTCACTGGCACAATCAAACCCAATTATTTCCCAGTGTACTGTGAATGTGAATGAATGACCTGGATGTAATTCTGGAACATTCCACTTGGACAAGAATCTCCACAGCAAAGACGGACTGTTCTCTCCACCTGTCCGTATGTAGGCTAGAATTGTGGGTCACGTTGTATGATTGAGCGTGGCCTTAAATTCCAAGTGAAACCATCATTTGGAATCATGCCATTTTTCCCCCTAGAGCTCAGCTACGTATGACACGATGGGTCTTGTCGGCTTGTGAGTGCCCTTTAAAACAGCCATTTTGGATATCCTTACATATGACAGGGGCTATTTTAAGGTCACATTTTTATTATTTCCGGTCCCTTGTGAATTCTCCTGAATGCCCCTAGCAGACGAAGTTCTGGCCTTCTGTAAATAGAACCACAGGTCTCAGATGGCCCTTCGCCCCGCATCTTGCTCCTGGTTTTGCCCTCGGCCTTGACCCCTCCACAATGGACCGAGAAGTACTGAGAAGTCCTAGCTTCTGGTGTATTGTCCCTGGTGGTTGGACTTCAGTGTCATTGTACTGCAGGCCCTCACAGTCATTCGCTTCGCTCCTTTCTCTGCAGGCCCCAGCGAGCTGGATCTGAGTCTGCTAGCGGACAGCACCAGCCTCGCCGACACCCCTTCCAGATTCGACGAACAGGTACGCAAACCCCCCCCCCCCCCCCCCCGCCTGCATGGTTACACTGTTACATTAGCAATCAGAATGTCCTTAGCGCATAGCAGTTTGCTTATGGCTGTGTCTTCTCCTTAATTTACCGTAAATATATTAAAATGTAGCTTTGCATTAGTGGCTAAACGAGGCAGAGGGAGGTGTCGTTCAGAGAGCGGAATGAGTCAGCGTTTGGTGGCAGTATGTCTCTTTAATAAGCCCATAGGCGATGGGCTCGAATTAACAGATGCGCTTTCCTCCTAAGTGCCGCTTTGAATACCGTCAGCCGTAATCTTCGATTTGTTCACCACCAGCCTTGCGCTGCCACAGTCAAGTTCATCTTCATCACAAACTGCGTGACGACTGCTCGGTGTCCCTTGGCCTCCGTTAGCGGTGATGTAACGTAACGGATCGCTTAAAAGCGAGAGACGTTGTATAACTTTGGCGTTTGTGTGCCGTGTGCAGTGAAGGCCAAACTTCGTCCTCAGTCCATCTCATCTTCAGATAAGTCCCTGCATTGTGCGCATATGTTGACGATAAAGTCGTAGTAGCCGGGGTCTGTGAACTGCGCTTCGAACTCAACTTCTGAACTGGTCGGCGTATATGTTGTTCTGACCTGTTCTTAAGTTCAGGCTAAAATGGATATTGGCAGTTGAATCATATATGTCATAGATCAATGATCTGTGCTTCACAGATCTAGATATAACCGATTATATTCAGTGGTACACAGGATTGGGTGCAATCATGGTTATGTAAGCTCACACGCAGTCGGAAAAAAACGGCCTTTTTATTTGCACCTCCTGTTCTCCGTCTGACTGTGTTTGCAGGACTGTCTGTGTGTTTGTGCCCCCCCCTCTTCTTTCTCTTTCTCTAATATTTTTCTCATGTATTCTGAGAGCTCCTTGTTTCCTGTCTTAGGATTACATAAGGCCCATCAGGCACGTTATCTCAGTGCCTCTCTCAATCCCACAGCACACTTGGCTCCTCCCACTGCCCACTTGCCCCGCCCTTTGCTCTCCCAAACCACCCATTGTTATGTCACGCTGCTGAGGGAAACAGACCGCCGCCCCCTCGCAGAGGGCCGGCCACCGCTGATGGTCTGGCCCCGCCCCCTCCTCTGGCACCCACGCGGATCATCGGCGGGCGTCGGCAGGGCATGCTGGGACATTGATGTATACTGTGCAGCGCCGATCTCGTTGCTCGGGGCAACTGTATTGTTTGTCCGCTGCGGGGGACACAAAGGCTCCCTTGTCCCTAAATAATCACCAACAATTTATAGTGCTACAGTGCTTTATTTACACATTTACACACTGTTTTTTTAGCTTCTTCGTCCATATCACAAAGCGGAGGGAGCTCTGGTGATCACGTGGCGTGACATGCTAAAGTAAGAGCGTGGTTGTTGTTGGCAGTGTGGGCTATTAGACACGGCTGACGCTCCCTCTCCCGCCTACGGCTCCTCTGTGGGAGGAGTAGCAGGAGGTGCTCCCCTCTGCTTTACTGTTCTCGTGGCTAACGAGCCGTAGGCTGTGGAGCGAGAGCGATGGAGCAGCGCGGGGGGGTGAACATCGCCTGAAGATTATTTCGATATGAGGCTTTCTGTTCTCGTCCTTGCTGTTCAGCTTGGCCAGCCAATCAGCTCACTCGTAAAAAATCTGGCTCTGTTCCAGTGTTTTACATGTTTTAATGTAGTAATGGGGCAAGACAGTTAATACATCCAGGTCTCTTGATGGCTAGTGTATCTGAAGACATGTCTAATACCTTATGAGATGGCAGTGAAGTAGACATCAAAGAACATGGTGGCTCCTACAAACAATTATCAGTTGTAGATTCCAAAATTGCAAAACGCTTTGCAGTTTTTTTGTTTGAGGAACTTAGCTTCCCTTTGTACAAAGTCAGAGGAAGAACCTGAGAAGCAAAGGTTGTAGGTGTGTAAAGGTCATGGGCATGTAAATGTCGTGAGCGTGTAAAGGTTGTGGGCATGTAAAGGTTGTGGGTGTGTAAAGGTCATGAGCATGTAAAGGCCGTGGTCATGTAAAGGTTGTGAGCGTGTAAAGGTCGTGGGTGTGTAAAGGTCGTGGGTGTGTAAAGGTCATGAGCGTGTAAAGGTCGTGAGCGTGTAAAGGTCGTGACTGTGTAAAGGTTGTGGGTGTGTAAAGGTCGAGAGTGTGTAAAGGTCGTGGGTGTGTAAAGGTCGAGGGAGTGTAAAGGTCCTGGGAGTGTAAAGGTTGTGAGCGTGTAAAGGTTGTGAGGGTGTAAAGGTCGTGGGCGTGTAAAGGTTGTGGGCTTGGCGGACTAACTCTTTATCTCCCCTTCAACTCTTCAAGATTCCTCACAACCCTGATTTGAATGATTTTGTTCAGGTTTCAAACATTTTATTTTAGTATTTTGGGACTTTTGATTGAGGCCTTAGGCTTACAAACATTTAGTTTACCCTTTTCATTTGTGTGTGTGTGTGTTGGCTGTATTGTCTGTGTAGTCAATACAATTAGTAAATGTTCCAATGTGAAATATTCACCTCATTCACAGAGCACATTAGGCTGGGTGGGACGTTGGTGTGATTAATGAAATTAAACCCCTGCCATATTTTCTATGCATTCAAACAGGTCATCTGAGACTTCATTTACAATTTGCATCTTGAATTTTATATGAAGGGGCCAAAAATGTCTCCCTGCCTGTTTTAGCAGCATAAATATCCAGTTCATATTAGGGCCTGGACCTGGAAGTGTGTGTGTGTGTTTGTATTCCTCTTCTTCTTCTCTCTGGTGGAGATTCATCTGACCATCACACCAGCCCACATCTTAAGTGGACTTGTAAACTAAACATCCCACCCCCAACAAACAAACACACTGGCCCCACACAGACACAGAGAAGCCATGTTTCTTTTTTCGATGACCACCACTGCTCCATCCCCTGTGGTCTGGGCCCCGCCCCCAGTCACACCCACTTCATTACCTGCATCTTAACCACCCCCCCCCCCCATTCCCTCAGCCACCCATACAGCAAGATACTACTTGTGCCTTCTTTAATATACAGTATATTGTGTATTCAGCAAACACGTCTGTAGGGAACAGTACAATCACTAATTTCATTCTTACAAACTTAGCATCTCCAGCAGAATGCAAGTGAGTCTAATTAAGTAGGAGTCGAATCACCAAAGCAGACATGACTGGGTAATCCATATCTCCAACTGGGGTTAATCATGACGTTCATCAGAGCTTACTCTGGTAGATTGGAATATACAGGGGTTGGACAATGAAACTGAAACACCTGTCAGTTTAGTGTGGGAGGTTTCATGGCTAAATTGGACCAGCCTGGTGGCCAAGCTTCATTAATTGCACATTGCACCAGTAAGAACAGAGTGTGAAGGTCCAATTAGCAGGGTAGGAGCACAGTTCTGCTCAAAATAGTGCAACGCACACAACATTATGGGTGACATACCAGAGAACAATCAGAGTGTGTGTCACCTTTACTGTTTTCCCCACATCTGGGAGAGTTACGGTGTGGAGAATCCCCAAAGAAGCGTACGACCCAGACTGTTGCCCATAGTGAAACATGGGGGTGGATCAGTGATGGTTTGGGCTGCCATATCATGACATTCCATTGGCCCAATACTTGTGCTAGATGGGCGCGTCACTGCCAAGGACTACTGAACCATTCTGGAGGACCATGTGCATCCAATGGTTCAAACATTGTATCCTGAAGGCAGTGCCGTGTATCAGGATGACAGTGCAACAATGCTTGCAGCAAGACTGGTGAAAGATTGGTTTGATGAACATGAAAGTGAAGTTGAACATCTCCCATGGCCTGCACAGTAACCAGATCTAAATATTATGGGGCCACTTTGGGGTGTTTTGGAGGAGTGAGTCAGGAAACGTTTTCCTCCACCAGCATCACGTAGTGACCTGACCACTATCCTGTAAAGAAGAATGGCTTAAAGTCCCTCTGACCACTGTACAGGACTTGTATATGTCATTACCAAGACGAATTGACGCTGTATTGGCCGCAAAAGGAGACCGTACACCATACTAATAAATTATTGTGGTCTAAAACCAGGTGTTTCAGTTTCGTTGTCCAACCCCTGTAACTGTTTAGTGTCCCTGGATTGTCGCCGGGGTGGTGTTATGGTTGTCATCGCACGTACGGTGTCTCGTCTCTTGACTACCTCAGCTTCAGCTGTGATCGTGTGGATATCCCGGTGAGCCGGAGCTCTGTTTAAAATGTCTTCTCTCCGCCACCTGTCACACCTACAGGCTGTTGAAGAGGAGTCATGCACACAGCAGACTGCGGAAAGTGAGTACAGAGAGTGTGTGTGTGTGTGTGTGTGTGTGTGTGTGTGTGTGTGTGTGTGTGTGTGTGTGTGTGTGTGTGTGTGTGTGTTTTATAACCCTGTAGAACTCGGGTCAGTGAAACTCAGTGAGCAGGCCACACTCCTTTAGCATTTTGTGTCAAATATCTGGATCACCATAGACGGGAATCCAAAATTCTTCCTCTGTTAGACACAGCTCTCTAGCTGACCCCAGCTGACCCCCAGCTGACCCAACAGTGCTGCGCAGTCATGTAACTATGCTATACTGGAGGGTTTGAAAATAGAATTAGGAACTTGAAAGACTTTTCAACTTTGAAAACCAGCTTCAGTTGACAGTCTTGTTTTGCGCAGTCTTGTTTTGATATGCTGTCTCTCTCTCTCTCTCTCCCTCCCTCTCTCCCTCTCTGCCAGGTTTTCCTGTGGAGAAGAAGAAACCAAAGGTCATCTTTGTGATTGGTATGTTCATCAATGAAGAAGTTACTGTCTTCTTCCCTTCCCACACCTCTCTCTTCCCTTTCATCCCCAGTCATTTATTTTTACCACCATCTTTCTCCATTGCAGTGTACGTTGCCAGAATGCATGAGAAGGATATTTCTTTCTTTCTGTTTTTCTACACACGTACACATATTGAAGGTTATCAAAAATGTATTTTATGGCACATATAAAAGAAAACTGTTTTGGTTCTGTTAGGTTAACTGGCCTGTATGTTTTCAGAGTGGTTTGGGCAGCTGTCCTCCATTAGGGGAGTTTTTCTCACTGGTCTAAAGCAGTCTGGAAAATTCCTTCTCAGAGCAGGACAATCGTCAGGTTTCAGCCCTTCAGGACAGGAGTTGGGCACTATGACACCCAAACGACACACAAAACTACAGACCACAGCAAGAAATCTAACAACTAAAGCTATAACAAATAACTTTATTGGCCACCTAATTTGATTTGAGATGGTTTTGTGTTTCTTTTGTCTTTCTCACTCACGCTTGCCAATACTATGAGGTAATATGATTCAAACATTTAAAGAATCAAACAAATAAAAAGATAAAATAAACACCCCCCCCCCCCCCCCCCCCCCCCCCCCCAATTCTAGAAAGTAGAAAGAGGAGTTGAAGACACATTAGCCTCCCTTTGAGCCTTTGTCAGCGTCTCCGACTGATGGCCAGGTCTCTGCGGTAAAGGTTAATCAGGGAGGGTGTGCAGACGCTACCAAGCACGAGCCTCATGACTGGCTAAATAGGAGCTGAATGGGCGTGTGGTCCTGGAAGATGGGTTGTGTTATTTAGGCCAGAGCCTGTCAGAGGACATTTATCATTCCTGGCTGCACCATGGTACCTGTCAGAGCTGGAATGGTACACAGTGATTTAGCCCTTAGTACTACCCACAGAGCTCCTGTGGGAATAAGACAATGGTCAAATTTATTGGAAGGAGCCTCATCTGTACAGAATTGGCTAAAAATAAGGCTTTTATTATGAGAAAAATAGGGCTTTTATTATGAGGTTCAGACTGCAAAGCGAAAGGTTAAACACCCCCCTACCCTCGAAGAACAGTTAAAATGCAATTAACAGCAGTAGATGTTCAATTATACTGGCAGGGTGACTGACAATGAAATATGTTTCAATAAAATTTCAAGCATGTGTTTTTTTCTCAGTTACAAAGAGAAAATCATGGTGGCATCAGTTATCACACAGCAAAACATTTAATGCAAGGAATATATCTAACATTTCTCATTGTAAGATTATCATAAAATTATTATTTATATCAGATGAAAATATACTGCTTTGGCAGATTGGTGAGAATAAGATAATTTTAAAAAATTGTCAGAAAAGGGTAGAATTTTCTTCTTCTAACAATTATCATTGCTATTAGATATATTGGAGACATTGACACAATGTTTTTCTGGAGCACATCATTAAGATATTTTTCAAATACTTGATCCCAATTAAGGATCGTGCATGTGAAACGCACACGCACGCATGCACACACACACACACACACACACACACACACACACATACACACACACACACACACACACAGCTTGATGCTTTCCACCCTGTGATCATCCAGACCCGTCTCTCAGTACCCGTCTCTCAGTACCCGTCTCTCAGTACCCGTCTCTCAGTACCCGTCTCTCAGTACTCGTCTCTCAGTACCCGTCTCTCAGTACCCGTCTCTCAGTACTCGTCTCTCAGTACCTGTCTCTCAGTACTCGTCTCTCAGTACCAGTCTCTCAGTACCCGTCTCTCAGTACCCGTCTCTCAGTACCCGTCTCACAGTACCCGTCTCACAGTACTCGTCTCTCAGTGCTGCCCCCTGGTGCACTGAACTGACACACACACAACTGCAACAAACAGCACGTATTCTCTCTTCAGGACTCCGCTACTGAAAGGTGCCTCCACCACGGTGTGACCTTTACCCTCTGCACTGAAAGGTGTCTCCACCACGGTGTGACCTTTACCCTCTGCTGCACTGCAATGTCTGTCATGGCAAACTTTGCTGAAGTGTTTTAATACTACGCTCTTCGGTTCATTCTTTTCAAACAGTGTTATTCGGACTCAAGGCAAACGCTGTTAACTGAAAGAGGAAGCCGGTGTCGTACCGAGGGAGAACATTGTGTGAACGTTACTAGTCCATTGGGGAATGCAGAAACCCGTTTGGTAACCTCAGTCCAATATTATGTAGGATTCCATTTAGCAGAAATACTTACATTGTGTACATCAGGCGTACTCAACTAAATTTGTCCGCGGTCCAATTTTGGCAGATACCTGTGACCTGAGGTCCGGTGCGGCGGGGGTGGCGAACGTAAGTTGTTGAGCGGTGGGGGGCGAACGTAAGTTGTTGAGCGGGGGTGGCGTTTTTTCAATAGCCCTGAAATAAATGCTACGGTTTTGTTTTGGTCCGTATCCAGTTAATCAGGAATGAGATTGGGTCCGGACAGGACTGCGTTCGGGTCCGGATCCGGACCGTGGTCCGCCAGTTGAGTACCCCTGGTGTACATGGTCAAAATCTTTGGAACGTTTGATTTCTATGTGCAACCTATCCTCCAACCGCCTGCTCTCAGATTTAAAGGCACTTAAAAGACATCTTTCTTTGATCTACACCAGTGATTATGTAAATAGACTATAACCAGTCTGCAGAGGCTCTTTGACTGTACAGATGTCTGTACAAGTTGGAAAGGCCTGAACTTGACTGTGCAGAGAATGATGGCATCTGAAGAGCTCATAAGCTAACATAGCCGTCTGGGTAATGGATCAGAGCCAACGAGGCACCCCGGCACCGCTCGCAAACAAACTCTGCACCTTAGCATCCACTAGTGTCCAATGCAATCTCCACCTCCTCCACCCACCTGCCCTTTTCCTTCTCCGGATGGAGGATATCTCTTTCCTCCCAGCATCCCCGATGGAATCAGCTCCTTTGATGGTGACAGAGGTGTGTGTGTGTGTGTGTGTGTGTGTGTGTGTGTGTGTGTGTGTGTGTGTGTGTGTGTGTTTCAGGTGGTCCAGGCTCAGGGAAGGCTCTGCAGTGTGAGAGGATCGAGGAGCAGTATGGCTTGAGGCGCCTGTGCCCCGGGGACATTATGTGTAGCGAGCTGCAGTCTCACAGTGAGAGGGGACGCTTCCTACGAGACCTTCTGGAGAGAGGACAACATCTTCCAGAGGTCAGCACAGCAATTAAGCACCTCCACCGAAGACAAACCAATTATCCGGCAGCTTTCCTCACTGGAATTAGTGGAACGCCCTAACAACTGTGTATTCCAGAACTCACTATTCGTTTTAATGTAGTTTTAAAGTCTGTGGTTGTGTGCATTTGAAGCCCTTCACCAGCTTTAAGTAGGGCAGTATTTATTTTAAAAGCCCAAGACAGACTTCACTAGCCTATGACAGAGCAACAGACTCTGAGAATGAACCCAGTCAGCTGCTTTCGAAACCTCTTTGTTTATATCTGGAAATGGCTGGTGCGTGATCACACGTGACCTTTCTTACCTTGTCATATCAGCTACCATCAAAATAAAAGCTGTGGTCTTGCCGTATCCTTTAATGCACTACATTTCATCTTCTACATATGAACCTTGACTCCTGCATCTAGAAGTATTTTAGATCAATGTCTTTTTTTTATATCTGTACCGTCTAGCCCGTTTTCCGGATAGATGGCAAAGCGCTTTCGTAAGTTGTTTAGAATAACAGCAACCGAATGTAACGTAGACGTTATAGACGAATGTAACGTGACGGTGGCTTCTTGACTCGCGTGCTTTCCCGACCTGTGATGCCACGGTGGCGTTGGGCAGCGGCCGGCTCACCTTGACTCCCTTAATGAAGCAGCTTCACTCGTGCCTGTAGAAGGAACCCTTGTTTCCTCTGAACAGCACACAGTAGGCTGGAGCACGGGACGTTAAAACAGCCCTCCAGACCATTTTAAAAGCTAATTCTGTTATCGGCGGGGACAGATTTTCATTTTTCACTTATATGAAAACTCACAGATTTATATGAAAACTCTCAGCACTCGGCTGAGCGTTTATAATTCTTGTGTGATTCTTGCAGCCTGATGCATATGAACTGTACAGGAACAGCCATGTGAAAGCGGGTGAGGTTGGGTGCCAGGATCTTCCATAACGTGCCCATTTCTGGATGTCCGGTTTCCCGTGTTGTCTCTCAGATTAAAGGGCAGGAGGCTCTGATTGGACGTTTCATTCGCTCGGTGTGCTGGGGGCTTGGCATGTGACTCGGGGAGCTAATCAAATGACTTGTGTTAAGGTGGAGTTGCCTAGCAACGCGGGCATCATTAACACTTGCCGTGAACTACTTTCCAGCATGCCAGGCATCTGACTTTGCTGTGTGTGTGTGTGTGTGTGTGGTGTGTGTGTGGTGTGTGTGTGTGTAGGACACACTGCTGGATCTCCTATGTGAGTGTATGGAGTCCACTGTGCGACAGGGGAAAGGCTTCCTGGTCAGCGGGTTCCCGCGGGATCTAAGGCAGGCAGAGGAGTATGAGGCCAAGGTGTGTGTGTGTGTGTGTGTGTGTGTTTGTGTGTGTGTGTTTGTGTGTGTGTGTTTGTGTGTGTGTGTGTGTGTGTGTGTGTGTGTGTGTGTGTGTGTGTGTGTGTGTGTTTGTGTGTGTGTGTCAGACAGAAAGTAAGAAACAGAAGTGTTACATGCCCAACCTTGTCACTCCTTGTAGCACACTTCTTATCACACTGACAGAAAGTATAGCAACAACTGCCCCCCCCCACACACACACAGTTAACATAGAATTACACCCCCACCTAAGATGATCTGAGCAGAAAATACCACAGAAGTGTGTGTGTGTGTGTGTGTGTGTGTGTGTGTGTGTGTGTGTGTGTGTGTGTGTGTGTGTGTATGGGGTAGGGGGGTAATTACCCTGCCAACAACTTCTCCAATATTGCCTTTTACACTTCATAGCTTAAAATAAAATAATAAATCACAGGAAGTACAAATATCTTTCATGTAAGCGATATGTCTAATATTTTTTTCCAAGAATATTCAGCTTATTTTTAAATATTTTGTACACATTTCTTTTATAATTTGAAGTAAATGTATTGTTGTGTGTGTGTGTGTGTGTGTGTGTGTGTGTGTGTGTGTGTGTGTGTGTGTGTGTGGTAGATGGGGCAGCCCTGTGTTGTGCTCCTGCTGGACTGCTCGGTGGACACCATGAACAGCCGTCTGCAGCAGAGGACAGGCTCCAGTCTCCGCTCGGGAGAGTCCAGGGGTCGGGACACCCGCTGCAGGGTGGAGGGCTTCTGTGACACCATCACGCCCATCGCCCACCACTACGAGCACCGGGCACTCCTACACAGGGTGGGTGCCCCTCCAGGAGCTCTGATCTGTTCAACTTCCTGTGACCTCATATAATGCATCTACCCATTTATCTTCGACACGTCCGTCAGACGTGATCCACAGCGCGAAAACGGACTCCTTTAGGGTGGACAGGTTTTCTCCAGACTAAGATGTTTCTGCTAGAAGCTGCACTTCAAGACAGTAGTGTTGTGGTTGTCAAAGGATGAAGTGTCTTCTAACTACACTATTCATCCAAGCGTTAGTGAAATCCTGGTGAGGCCTGTATCATTGCTGGTCTGTACTGATTCAGGTCATTACAGGGAACTTACAGGGAGCTCACAATAGTGAACATGTTCTTAACTATGCGTGTCACCTGTTTGGTGACTAGCGTGGACACCATCGTCATGACAGCATTGGTCTCTTCTTCCTGGACATAAAAATTCACTTATATCTCAAAAAATAAAGTTGACCATATCCTGTCAAAATAATAACACAATGTGTTTTCTTCATATTCACATTTAGTGTATTGTATGCACTGACTGCCACATATACCATATTGTGGCCTGTAGACATCACATAAGACTTTAGTTTTAACCCATATAGCAAATGAGAGTGAGATGGCTGTAATATGCCTGTATGAATGTTACAGTTCAGTTTATGCACACATATACGATATGAACCGTGCTCCGAGTAGACAGACTTGTGGAAAAGGAAAATAAGTCCAAGGGAGGTTTATTTGGTTTCATTTCCTGTCTTTGTGGATGCTTTATTTAATCATGCACTACACAGCCTGTATTCAGAAACCTTGCATGGCGTACGGTTCTATGCTGTATTTGTAAATGTGTGTGTGCATTTATATAAACCTACACAACACATCCAGTCAGCACATGCACAAGATCATGTTAAAATAGTGTAGCAAGTATTACACTGAACACTTGTTTAAGAATAGCTTAACACTGGCTCTAGATCACTGTAAGAACTGCCTGGGAATTGTGCTACTAATACCACGTGTTGAATGTTGACGGTATGGTAGCCTGTTGGGGACATTTGTGGAGTAGGTGCATCTAACGAGGTAGCCACTGCGAGTTTGCACTAACGAGTTTGTTGTTGGATGACCACAATATGAACAATATTTTTATTGGTACATATTTTGCCTATGATGCAATGCCTTACAACACTCCAATAACATACAAATAAGTTTATTTAAAACAATTACGCAAATCGTCTCTATACCCAGATGTGTAGGAAACGACGTTTCGGCACAAGTCTCTCCCCGTACCTGATAATCTACTTTCGCCAGAACAACTGAAAATACTTCCTGATACTCTCAGAAAGATTCCGTGGTGTTCATATTGAGGATTCATTAGAGTTGTGGAATGAGTCTCTCCTGGGACTCGGCGGCCTACTTTCAGTAAAAGAATGTATGTGTGTGTGTGTGTTTGTAGATTGATGCAGAACAACCTCCCGACGAGGTCTTTGAGCAGATATGCCTGGTCCTCGACTCTTGTTAAAGACCCAGGAACGTTACACCTGCCTCCTGCTGGACGGAACCGTCACCTGCAGCGCCACAGCACAGAACCCCGCATCACCCGAACCGCACCTGCTCATCACGCACGAGTGGAGCCTCCCGGTCCCTCTGCTGTACATAGCAGCCCAACACAAGCGCGCACCCCCCGCTGACCCGAGCTTGTCATGTTCGTGCACTCCCCGCTAACTAATACGAAGCGCTTCAGTGTCACCCAGCACGGACGGAGGGGCTCGTCGCTACTGGTCCAGGAGCGCCTTCTCCGCGCGCCTGGGGCCACGCCCCCTCAGCCAGGTCGAGCCGAGGGCGGGAGCGGCGGAGAAGGGGCGTGTCCTCTCGTGCGTAGCCACGCCTCCTGGTGTTCACAGCATGATAGAATAGCAGCACGATCTGTAAGCCGGTCGCTTTTGTGTATTCGAGTTTTTTAAAAAACGGACAAATATATCGGGCAACGTCTTTACTTTGTATTTACTGGTGTCTGGCTACAGGCTTAAGGAACTGGCGAATTTCACTTTGAAGTCTTGGTTATTGTAACGTTATTCCTTCTGAAACATTTGAATGAAATAAAAGTCATTTCATACGTTAAGAGCGTTTGTTATTCAGCAGTGTGTCATGTCTTCAGATGTGATCACACGTTTGGACTGACGCAAAAGGAGAGGTGGGACGAGAAACGGGCTCCGTAAACAGACCGTATCGTGCTCAATAAATGTGCCCATGGGGTTTTTCTAAAATATTTATTTTTCATACGATATTTACATATTAGCGATTTGAATGTGCAAATTATAATAATTAAATTGTATTCTGAAGAACTTCGTTGCCATCCAATTGGGATAACGTGAAGAGGTGGTAAACCTTTTCGCTAGCGCCCTCTGGTGGTTGCCCACTGAAGGACAAATAAAACTCGGTGGAGAAAAGGAAGCAGGTGCGATGCCGAATTGGGATGATGGAGTTTGGCGCCTCAGTCCTGTGGGTCAGAAAGAACGATGACTCCGCAGTCGTGTGGTGTAGAAAGACTTCACATACTTTTATTTCCACAGTTCTCCTCTAACATATTAACATTATTTAAGAACAGACTGTTATACACGGATATTGAAGCAGGATCGGGGGGGGGGGGGGGGGGGGGGGGGTGTGAAAACAAAACTCATACAAAATGGTCTACTTGAAGCACAACAAAATCTATGTGTATAAAATAATGTGGGTGTGCCACGTTTGGCGGCAGCCACCATCTTGATATCTTTTTTTCCAGCATCTCTGCCATTTAAATAGTTTAATAAAAATACAACTTTGTTGTGGACCACGAGGAAACTGCAAATGAAGAAAACAATAGGACCTAAAGTTTGATGACGGGGCAGTTTTTCCACAAAGGGCAAAAGTGCCACAAGCTCTTACTTTCCTCCCTCAAAGTTGTTGTTCTACATCGAGGGGCCTGGTGCGGATGTAGAATCTTCCGGACAATAAAAAAAAGCAAGAAAGGAAAAGAAGATGACACAGCACCTACCACTTGCTAGTTACACCGTACGTTTGTATACTCCACATTACCAACAACAGTACACACTGAAAAAAGGGGAAAAGAAAACTACACCCTTTTTCTTTTTTTTTTCCTCCATGTTCACACATTATTTACGCCTACCAAGTGCACCTCGGCTGGTCTTCTCTGTGCTGTAGTGCTTCTAGTTGGAAAGTGGAGTGGATTTATAACAAAAATAAATCATGATATAAATGTGAGGTGGAAACAAAACCAAAAAAAAAAACAACAAAAAATAAAAATAAATCAAAAACAAAACAAGCAGCTTCTAGTAAAAGTGGTAGTCAGTCCACTGCCAGAGACGTGTTTCCAGGGTCCGTCGACTGGGTTTTTTCCGTTAAGAATGTCTGAGCTATTAGCATATCCCCTTTGATTGGTTAAAAACCTGCTGTGAATCAGAAGCCAGCGGTAGCGGCACCTCCCCCCTCCTTCATCCTTCCCGGCCTCGTCTCCCTCACCCCGACGCAGCCTGAACGCAAACGAACTTCACGTAGTTACACTACAGACAACCCCACCCTCCAACCGACCGAGTTACACAGCTTCCTTAACACATTCCCACAACAATGCCCCGCCCCCCTACAAGCCCCAGGCTGCAGCGTCCAATTAGATGGTGGCACAGGGAAGGGGAAGCCAGGAGAGATTCGGGAGGGGCTTATAGGAAGAGTGCCTGAAAAGGGGAGGGGCCTATGAAGGCTCTGCCCCCTTCTTCCCTTTGCCTTTAGGTTGGCGGGTGAACTTGAGGAGCTAGGTTTAGGACACGACCACCATGCGAAGGGATGATGTGGTGCCCTCCCCCTCCATCGCAGGGGAGGATGGTGGGGTCAAAGAGGGGCAATAACCCCTCCCACATATGCGCACCTGCCTCTCAGGGGGAGGAGCTACGTGCGGAGCGTCCCAGGGGTTGCGGCGGGCCGCTTCGCCCCTGTCATCTATTGGCCGGAAAGTAGTTGGGGTCCAAGTAGTTGTAGCCCGTGGTGTGTGGCAGGCAGTAGTCTCGGTCCAGGAAGGTCTCGGCCTGGTAGACGGGCTCCAGACGGTGAGTGGGCTTGTGGGTCTCCGTCTTAAACAGGCTGGAGGAACAGGGCAAAGGTCAGCACCAATTATTATTTTAACAAGATTTTTAAAATTGATTCTTCGCATGTAGAGAACAGCAATAACAGGAAACCAATGAGAAAAGACCTGGATTAAACACGCCCCTAGACAAAGAGGAATTTAGTTTCTCCTGCCGCCAGGAGACTCTTATCATGTGGAAACTATGATCAGCAAACGCATTATGATGGAAAATCCCAGTTAAATCCAGAGCAGTAATCAACCATAACGTTGGGATCGTTCAAGTGTGCCTCATCTAACCAAAGTGTAGAGCTGGCTGAGTTAGCCTTCACATCCGCACACAGCCTTATTTAATTGTTATTTTTTAGCTTAATTGTTGTTTTGTATTGTATTGGAAACAGGTCTCTCTTGTAAACGAGACGCCAAGTCTCAATGGGACTACCTGTATAAATAAAGGTCTAATACATCGAGGATGCTCAGGGCACCACCTAGAGGTGAATTCCGATATGGCACCTTGGTCTGCTCTTGGTCAACATCCTTTAGTGTGAAAACCAATCTTAAAGGCCGGTTGACTGTCCAGTCGCGCTCAGAATGAACACCGAGTATTCACACAGAGCGGACGGAGGAACAGAGACCCTGTGGTCTAAAGAACGCAGAGCCACACTCTCTGTGTGTCTGCCGGTCTTTTGTGGCGTGACTGATGGGGGCGGTGCAGGGCGGTTCTGACCAGTCGGAGCAGTTCCCGCAGAAGTCGACCGCGTTGTCCTGCGGGCAGTCCTGGCAGTGCCAACGCAGGCCCTGGATCGGCTCCACGCCACACGCGTCGCACTGAGGGGTGTACACACACACACACACACACACACACACACACACACACACACACACACACGCGGGCGCTGTAACTGATGCCATGGCAACATAACACTAAAATTCTCAAACGGTTTTGGGAACAAATGGCTTCTATGAGCAATGAGCAAGATTTCTAAACCAGTGCCATGACACATTTTATTTTTCAAAATGCAAAAAACCTTTCCGCGTGGCTTGGGAAGGCAACTTGAGCTGGTACCCTGCTCTCTCCAGCTCGTTTTGCATACATTTAAACCATCTGGACATCTCCGTATTTGCCAAGATTTTCTGCAGGCTTGCAGCACAGTCAGCCCGTTTGCTCAATGTTTACTAGAAGTATCAAGTCACTAATCACAAAAAGCCCCTCCCCAAAGGTCCAATTCAGCCCTTCCTCCTAAAACAAACGCTCCACCCACACGGCAAGCTGCTAATACCAATCGGACACTAGCGGGTGACCACACAGACCTTTCCAGTAACATTTACTTGGTAGTTGCAATTCTCAGCATATTTACATGCAGTACTCCTTTAATGGCACTGCAGCTAGTTTCAATAAACATCTTAAACTAACCCAGCTTGGACAGGACGGCGAGGGGGACTCCCGACGGCATAGCTGCCCTGGGGGCAACTTTGGGGTGTGTACCTTGTAGCCCACGTGCTGGGCGAGGGTGCTCTCGCCCTGAAGCTCCTGGACCTTCTGCTTCCTGAGTCTCTTAAGCTCCTGCAGCTCCTTGTACTCAGGCAAGTGCCTGAGGTCCGCCGGCACGCCGTCGTCGTCCTGGAACAGCAGCGCAGGGCGTTAACCTCTGACCCCACCGCCGCGCAAGACCAGGGTCTGAGCGGCCGCCGCGCTCACACCTGCTCAGTGTCGCGTCACTGCCACCATTCCCGGAAAACCTGCAATTCACGTTCCTGGCAAGACGTTAGGAGACGCCACACCCCATATATCAAACCCGGCGTCCCGTAGGACGACCTGCTAGCAGGACGTGGGGGTCGCCATAGGGGCCCAGAGACGTGCGCTGAAAATACACCCCCCCCTCCTCCACGCCACTTAAATGTTACATGCGTTGCAGGGCAGAGGAAACGCGTCAAACTCTACCGCCACGTTTTGACAGCGCGTGACCTCCTCCGCCTGCTGAAGATCTCGGGCCGGGCCGGGCCAGTCGATAGAAGAGCGCCCGGTCGATTGTAACGCCGCCGACACCAGCGGGACTCTAAATATAGAACGGGCTGACAGTTTCACCTTTCCACAGTGCATCTGGAGCGCGACCCGGCCCGAGTGGCGAGGGCTGAGGAGTGCTTTTGCGACTCGGCGGGAACAGCAGATCCCTGCAAAAGCGGCACCGTTTCACATCACAGTTCACACCAATGGTTTCCCAATGTCATTCCTCCGGATCTTACAGACCCGACCGTCCCTGTTCAAAAATGTCGACAGTGTGAAGAGAACTCACGTCGCACGAGGACGCCAAGTCGGTCATGGAGCACATCTTTGGCCATTTTGGTGTTTGGCCAATTACAACACCCCACTTGTACATGTACACACACACACTTTAGAAAAACAATCTATAACGATGTGTGCTCACAGATTTTACATACAACAAAATCTTACTCCTATGCATTAAATATTTCTAAGCTTGCTGGTGGAATGGAAAAACAATCCCCCATTATGGAGCGTAGCACGTTAATACCAGGAGACAGGGGGTGGAGGACGGGGGGTGGAGGACGGGGGGTGGAGGACGGGGGGTGGAGGACGGGGGGTGGAGGACGGGGGTGGAGGACGGGGGTGGAGGACGGGGGTGGAGGACGGGGGGTGGAGGACGGGGGGTGGAGGACGGGGGGTGGAGGACGGGGTGGAGGACGGGGGGTGGAGGACGGGGTGGAGGACGGGGTGGAGGACGGGGTGGAGGACGGGGTGGAGGACAGGGGTGGAGGACAGGGGGTGGAGGACTGGGTGGAGGACGGGGTGGAGGCGGTGCGGGACTGACCGAATCGTCCGCCCCGTGGTCCGGCAAGCCGCTGAAGGAACTGCAGCGCTCGTCTTCGTCGTCCATGTACACGGGCGGCTCGTACGACGTCAGGAAGGTGGAGGGCCGGTACAGGTGCTTGTTGAGGTGGTGCTGCCTCTTGCTGGAGGCCTGCGGACGGGACGGAGCAGCCGGTTAGCGTCCTGCGCTCCACCCGACCCGGATCACACAAGACGGGCGGAGGAGCCCCACATGAGCACCGGGTCCAAACGCAATCACCACCAGAAACATTCATTCATGAGTAATATTGTTTCACTAGCCAGCGGCGACAGGTGATACAACAGCATTACACATTTTTTAATGGGTGAGGATTTTTCATAATTGTAAAAAATATCCACCATTTTTTCTTTCGAGTTTGTATTTTTAAAGTTAAACGACTTTTTAGCTCCCACTCGCATTGATGCCTCTGCCCATCAAAAAGGCGGCAATTCGATCACCAGCGTGACTCGTGAAGCAGCGGAGCTGAAACTTTAGCGCCAAGCGCTAGCTTGTTGAAAATGGTGAAGCAAAAAATATCGCATGAGGCGAGTGTTGCAATGCTTATTCGGTTCGTACATCGTTATGGTGACGATGATTGATCGAAAAAGTTATCGGCACCCGAATTTCCCCTTTTAGGAGCCACCGGCTCGAGTAATTTTATGTCGCCTGGAGCCCTGAGGGTCGCACAGCAGCTCGGTGGAGACGCACCTTCTTACTGTACATGCACAGGTTGGGCGTCCGTCCTGGAACCGGGATGCCGGCTTTTGTCAGTTTGATGAAATACTTCTGTACTCGGCTGGCGACCTGCAACGAAAACACAAATAAAGATACAGAGAGGGGAGAAAACGCCCCCCCCACCAGCGGGGTTAACTACCCTGTTCCGCACTCCCCATCTGGGGCAGGCCTCTAGAGGTCAGGTGCTGATCAGCTCCTTGTGGGTGGCACAGGCTCTGGTACTGGGACGGTTAAGAAGCATTGGGCTCTACGAATCGCAACGATGGCGCTGGGAAACCCGTTGGGACGGCGGGACGGGCCGTGTGAGGGCTGTGTGGGGGGAAGTGGGAGGAGTCACCTGCTTGGCCGTCCTGTTCCCTAGCTCGTCGGCTGGGGGGGAAGTGGGAGGAGTCACCTGCTTGGCCGTCCTGTTCCCTAGCTCGTCGGCTGGGGGGGAAGTGGGAGGAGTCACCTGCTTGGCCGTCCTGTTCCCTAGCTCGTCGGCTGGGGGGGAAGTGGGAGGAGTCACCTGCTTGGCCGTCCTGTTCCCTAGCTCGTCGGCTGGGGGGGGGGGAGTGGGAGGAGTCACCTGCTTGGCCGTCCTGTTCCCTAGCTCGTCGGCTGGGGGGGGGGAAGTGGGAGGAGTCACCTGCTTGGCCGTCCTGTTCCCTAGCTCGTCGGCTGGGGGGGGAAGTGGGAGGAGTCACCTGCTTGGCCGTCCTGTTCCCTAGCTCGTCGGCTGGGGGGGGGGAGTGGGAGGAGTCACCTGCTTGGCCGTCCTGTTCCCTAGCTCGTCGGCTGGGGGGGAAGTGGGAGGAGTCACCTGCTTGGCCGTCCTGTTCCCTAGCTCGTCGGCTGGGGGGGGGGAGTGGGAGGAGTCACCTGCTTGGCCGTCCTGTTCCCTAGCTCGTCGGCTGGGGGGGGGAAGTGGGAGGAGTCACCTGCTTGGCCGTCCTGTTCCCTAGCTCGTCGGCTGGGGGGGGGAAGTGGGAGGAGTCACCTGCTTGGCCGTCCTGTTCCCTAGCTCGTCGGCTGGGGGGGGAAGTGGGAGGAGTCACCTGCTTGGCCGTCCTGTTCCCTAGCTCGTCGGCTGGGGGGGGGGAAGTGGGAGGAGTCACCTGCTTGGCCGTCCTGTTCCCTAGCTCGTCGGCTGGGGGGGGGAAGTGGGAGGAGTCACCTGCTTGGCCGTCCTGTTCCCTAGCTCGTCGGCTGGGGGGGGGAAGTGGGAGGAGTCACCTGCTTGGCCGTCCTGTTCCCTAGCTCGTCGGCTGGGGGGGGGGAGTGGGAGGAGTCACCTGCTTGGCCGTCCTGTTCCCTAGCTCGTCGGCTGGGGGGGAAGTGGGAGGAGTCACCTGCTTGGCCGTCCTGTTCCCTAGCTCGTCGGCTGGGGGGGGGGAGTGGGAGGAGTCACCTGCTTGGCCGTCCTGTTCCCTAGCTCGTCGGCTGGGGGGGGGGAAGTGGGAGGAGTCACCTGCTTGGCCGTCCTGTTCCCTAGCTCGTCGGCTGGGGGGGGGGGAAGTGGGAGGAGTCACCTGCTTGGCCGTCCTGTTCCCTAGCTCGTCGGCTGGGGGGGGAAGTGGGAGGAGTCACCTGCTTGGCCGTCCTGTTCCCTAGCTCGTCGGCTGGGGGGGGGGGAAGTGGGAGGAGTCACCTGCTTGGCCGTCCTGTTCCCTAGCTCGTCGGCTGGGGGGGAAGTGGGAGGAGTCACCTGCTTGGCCGTCCTGTTCCCTAGCTCGTCGGCTGGGGGGGAAGTGGGAGGAGTCACCTGCTTGGCTGTCCTGTTCCCTAGCTCGTCGGCGATCTTCTGCCAGCGTTTCGACTCCACCTCCTCGGGTGGGAACTTCTCGAGCAGCTGCTCCAGTTTTTTCTGCGGAACGGACAATTGCTCACCGCACGGGCGAGCGAAGACGAACGCGTTAGCCGACCACGGATCTGTGGAAGCGAGCTGTGCCGCGAGAAAACCCGACGTGTGGCGTCAGGCGTCTGCGGCAGTGCAGCTGGTGCTCCAGATGGGCAACGGGCGAGAACTTAAGGAGCCTTCACGTGTGAAATCTCAGAGCAAATGGAAAGGTGTTTACCTGCTCCTCCACCGTCCACAGCTGATTAAAGGTGTCGGGTTTGTTCTGGTGGTACGGCCGCCCGCGGATCATCTGCAAGAGCAGCGATTCTATTGGTTAGCGCTGGTCCTCGAAAGACACGACCAAGACATCAGAACACGCCCACATCAGAACACAAAGTGGCTCATCAGTTATGTTAACTGTACATTAGGTTGGACATGTACTTCCACATAAGGGTTGAGGAGAAAAAAGAAAAAAAAAAAAGTAACATTTATCCAATTTTGACAAGGCCAGTTCTGCCTTCTTGGACTCCCAGCCATGGATGGGTCTGGCACGAGCAGGGATTGAACCAGCAATCACCCGACGATGGGGAGAGTGTTAATACTGCTGAGCAACTCGGGAACCCAGTTCTGACTGGTGAAGTCAGTCTACTCAGAAAGTCAAGCTACTCTTGAAAGAAAACATTCAAAACACAGACAATTTCAATTTTAAGAAAACTCAAAACCAGTGTGTCGGAGCATTAACAAAATGCTTCACGTCCCTATTCCCAACGCGAGGCACACTGCAGCCGTTATGACACCACTTTTAGGGTGACAAAAGCATGAGAAAACAGCGTTTTCCTGTGTTTACTGAATCTCTGGATGACCAAATGGCACTCGATGCCACTGGAATACCTTTTCCAAACAAGCAACACATTAGACTTGAAGATGCTCAAAGCTGTTTAAGACTGCATTTAAGACTTTTCCCCTCGACACCTTGCTATGACCGAGCGCACATTAAAGGGTCGGTTCCAAAAGTCCTTTTCAAAAGAACTTTCGACTCTGAACTCCTAGAGGCGAAACGCTCCTCTTATCATCCCTGCCCTTGAAAAGGGGGCTTGGATCCGTCGCCGGGCCAATTCCAGCTCAGGAACCGTTCGCCCCTCCCTCCTCCTCTCACACTGCTTCACTGCTCGGAGCGTCAGTGGCTGCCCGACGTAGATCGAACGCCACAGCCGAGCTACGAGGTCTGAATCTCCACACCGTCGGCTTCTGGTTGACACCCGGCGAAAGAGAATCAAAGCACAACTTTGTAGATGATCAAAGATTCCTGCGAGGTCGGGAGGCTGCCCGCCAAGGTCTCCGCTTCAGGCAACAGAACGCAAAATCTAATAAAGCTGCAGTAATTGATTTTGAAGAACTTGATGCCACTTCCAAAGACATGTATGCTCAGCCTCACCTTCAATGTGCTGCCTACACACACAGAAAAGCAAAAACCCTGAAACTGTACTGAAGCTGAAATTGTACCTAGACGCCCAGTTCCACTGTAATGACTACCAGTATATAAAGACAATTTATTTGAGCACTTAGAATTGTTCAATTTTTTTTCTTATATATATATATATATATATATATATATATATATATATATATATATATATATATATATATATATATATATATATATATATAAATTTTTTTATGTGTGATATAGGCAGTGCTGCTAAAGAGGGTGTATGCTATAATAGGAGACCAACGGTTCCCTCCCGGATGGCTCCCTGTCTCACGGCAGGCTCCCTGTCTCACGGCAGGCTCCCTGTCTCACGGCAGGCTCCCTGTCCGGGCCAGCTGGTGCTGAAAATGTCCACATACAGACATTCTGGACCACTGAGCTTAATTCCACACATGAAATTAGCAGGCACTCTGGAACAAAGCCACACAGGCCGTCATGCCCACTGGGTGCTACCACACACAGGAAGTGCAAGGTGGCAACACCTATTGTATGTAAATACATATTTACATGCCTCCAAAAAAACCATAAGGGACATATATCGGATTTACATACCTCCAAAATTCCATGTAAGAATATGGTGCGGGGTAAAGCAGACCTGTGAGGGGTAACTCAATTTTGTGCAATATCCTTGGCCTGGGTTTGTCTGGGTAGCGGGCCAATCTCAGCCCTGAAGCACCCGTGATGTGAGCAGGTTCAGCAACCCCACCTTTCTACACAAATGGCACGCGAGTGGCGAGGCTGGCTTGAGAACACCCGTCGTCCAAACGACGTTGGGTCAGCGGCGGTCCTGTGGTCGGGCCGTGAGCGGTAATGAACGTGGGAGAAGGGGTCATTGTAAGGCAGATGGTATCCAGTCTGGGACGCTAGAAAACGCACGTTAAACCAGCTTCATCTACGGAGGTGTGCAGCGAAAGTAGACAGCAGATATTTAAAGCACGTAGTCGACTGCACGTTCTGTTTAATAATTCCGCCCATGTAGCGGTTTTCCCAGAAAAACAGCTGAGCTTTGCCTTCCGGGGGGAGACGTTGTAAAATATTTACGGAACCAACTTGCCGATTGTTCATTCCTGCAGTCGCGCTCACACCAGTGCTGGCCAATCAGGTCACAGCAGAAGGTAGCGGTGGCTTGGGTGGGGGGGTTCTCGTTGCATTCCCCCCCCCCGCCCCCCACATCTATAAAGCTTTTTAACATTTGCCTGCCACACACACACACTTTACAATCTGCACTTTAAGTAGCATCACCACTGCTGAAGTAATTAAAAGCCACAGATAATGGATCATTTCAACTTAGCGGGATTACCTTATAGCTGAGAGCATACACCAGGGATCGACTTGTTCTTGGGAGGAAGGAAGATGTTAGAGCAGCACTAACCGAAGAGCTGCAGGGACATGGGAGAGGAGCGAGACACGTGTCCACGCTCCTGGGGGACAGTCCTGGAGGACACGATGACCATGGGCTGAAGAGGCTTTAAAATGGGGCTTAAATCCAAACTGGAGCCAGCAACACGTCACCAGCTTCAGATCGTTATTTAAAATTATTATTATTTAACGATGTTTCACTTTACCGTCCCCATTTGGTGCTTCCATTTTGAAACAGTATGACGTACGGATAAATCAGACTATTTTCAGCCATTCGCGCGCACACACATTTACACGCGCACACACACACACCCGTGACTGTTGATGCCGTGACGGCACGTCAAGGCAGAAGAAATAGCAGGGGGACGGGGGGGAGCCGTCCCAGAATGCCACAGGGCAGGGGAAGTCTGGTTTGTGGCCTCAGCAGGCCTGAGGAGTTACGACAAATGCAAAATGGTTTCAAAAACACCCGTCAGCCACTGGCTGTGCCCCTCCCCGCCTCTCAGAACACAATGCCACGCTCGAGTCTGGCGAGAACAAGACGTTCGGGCTGCAGAGCCTCGAGGAAGAGTCTCGTCTGCCACGAGTCGCTGAACTCGGAGACCTGCAGAGGCAACGGAAACTCCATGCAGACTTAATAATGGAGCCGCATAAATCAGAGCACAAGTCATGGTTGTTAAAACAAAACCGGGGTCTGTGTTTTCGGAACATGTAGATTCAGGAACTCCATCATCCAGATTTTGGAACGCCACACAATATCCGACATATCGCACCGGCGAACAAACTGGCTGATAAGAGAAGCCTACAGCCCTACGCACAAGGGGAAGAGGCCTAACTCTGCAGGACTACAAACGACAGTCTCAAACGAGGTCCGTCAAGTGCCACACTAAATTGCAGCCCATCACAGACAGCTTCCCCAGGTAGAAAAACAAAGAATAAGAATAAGAATCCTGCAGGCAGGTCAAAGGTCTGCTGTGCTAATCCCTTCCCACTGTCTCAGTGCTGGTACCCGACTAAATTTAGCCAGTGTTGTTTTCCACAGACAGCGTTGCTTCTATTAAACTAGAGGAATTTGTTTGGTTTAATCTAATGACCGTGGATCAAATACACAAACGAGGCCACAGCATCTGCTGGAGGTCCCGTTTCATTGTGATGTCTAGTAGCGTCGCCTGTTTTAGCACATTCAGAACCACCGTTTGGTCAAGGTTGGGTCCTGGTTGGTTACTAGGGGGGGTCACCTGAGTTGGGTTGCCAGCCATGCTGTGCTCAGGGGCGTCGCTGGTGGGGAGAGACAGGTACAGAGAGGAGCCGTCGCCGTCCTTCTTGGAGTCCACGGGACTTTTTGGTCTCGCCGGTAACCCCACTGTAGGCAAACGAGGTCACAGATGGCATATTGACGTTCACGAACCATTTATAAACCCTCCAGAAGTTCCTTCAAAGTCTCGCATGCACACAGTTAGGAGCACATGGAGGACGGAGGCGTGAAGTTGAGAACAAGCATTTATAATATGGACTCAACAGAGAACCTCGAATCCAAACTCGAGAACCTCGAAACTAACTGCTGGTCCATCTATCCCCTTGGTGCCAAATATACAGAAGATGTTTAAAATTTATGCTTTATAGACGGTGATTACAATACCTCTACTACACAGGACTCAGAAGCAAGTTACGTAAGCATTATGAATGTTTTATAACATTCTGAAACTGAGAATCACTTAAAATCAAGCATTTCCGAAAGCCGAAATGAACACATTCCGTACACGGGTATGGCCAACCAATGAGCTCAAAGAACGCAAAGATCAAAGTAACTGAAGTATCCAAAGTCCAAAAGACGTGACTGCAGACGGAATGGACACGCACCTTTGTCAAAGATCAACTTCAACCGCCGGGTTTTGTGCTTCTTGTCACACTGCCCCCTTTCAAATTCGCCGCGGCCCAACGTGTACTGGTCCCATGCGATCTCGGGGAGCTGGACCACTCTCTGGGGACAGGGCAAGCCCAACTCCACCTGCAAATCACAGCACTTCAAAAACTCAAGACGGCGGTCCGATTGGAAGGGGGCCGACGGTTGCCCGACAGATGAGGGGGGTCCGTTACCCGTTTCTGGAGATGGTCCACGAAGGTGATGGGGTTGGCCAGCGCTTGCTTCTGGTGGCGGGCCAGCGTCTCCAGGTCCAGGATGGCTTGGGTGCGCTGGGCCTCCAGCACGCTGATGGTCTGTAGTAGCCTCTGGTAGCTGGAGAAAAGGGGGGGAGAAGGTCAGTGATACGGTGATGTATACGGTGGGGGCGGGCATATAGACAAGAGGGGCGGGGGATATAGACAAGAGGGGCGGGGATATAGACAAGAGGGGCGGGGATATAGACAAGAGGGGCGGGGATATAGACAAGAGGGGCGGGGATACAGGAAGCATGTTGTGTATTGGAACGCCAGGCCATCAACCATTGGCAGGACGTCTTCGAGCACGTCGCTCTGAAGGGACGGAGACGATCAGAACCGGTTCTTCTTCCGCAGCGCGTGGGAGACGGACCGCTCGAGGGTGCCGAGTGCACAGAGAGTCGTGAAATTCGCGCACCACGTGTTAAAAAAGAAATAATTTAAAAAAAAAAGATTCCTGCCAAACAGAAGCGATAAACAACAACAAAAAAGAGGACAACCGTGACTCATGAATCTCTAAGCTTCCGGCGTTTGGGTCTAAGGTACAGAGTTTTCTATCTGACAGATTTAGGAATATGACCTTTCCCTTAATGCTTCCCGGAGAGAAGTGCATGAAGAGCTACACAGATCATCGGTGTGTGTGTGTGTGTGTGTGTGTGTGTGTGTGTTGCATTCACACAACAGCAGGATGGCCAGTGAGTCTTTGGCCTCCTACCTTGAACTACCCGACGTGACGAGGAAGAAAATCAATCATGGATTGCGAGTGCTCAATCTGGGCGAGTACTTGTTTAGAAATGTGTCCGAGGCGGGGTGGGGGGGGGGGACATGAAAGGCGGATATTCGATCGTCGTGCCCTTTAGCGTCGTGTCCCGGCCGTGACGGGGGCGTTTGGAGACGCTCCACTTGCGTGTGCAAAAAAAGGGACACGTCAGTGTACAAAGACTGTGGAGACGGCTGGCGTGTATCTACAGACCCTCGGGCACCGTGCGTGTTCTTGGCACATTGCTGGTGCTTTACTGCCACCTGCAGGCCAGTCATAAAACTGCAGCCAGAGGGATCCCAAAAAAATAAAGCAATCTGGCAGGAATTAGTGAGTATGCCTGTGACTGTCCTAATGAGTCAGGTCAGGTACAGTAAGCCAATACTGGAGAGCCCACAGCTCAGAGCAGCAGTCAGCCATGCCCTGGCCTACACACCTGCTACACAGCCGTAAAGCCATCTGTCTGAAATTCCCCAAACCATACCAAGTCCAGCGCAAAAAAAGGCAAATCATGAAACCCGAACAGTTAATGAGATCTTGTGCTACGTCGGACCCGTGCTGGCGGTTCCCCCTCAGGCCCAAAGCCCGACCCGCCAAGCGGGGGGTTTCTGTTCGGCTGATGAAAAGGTGGGAGAGGTCCAGCAGCCTCGGCGTGACTGGCACCGGTGCGGTTCTGGTGACAGCGGGGAGGCCCGTCTGCGGGTGGCTGGCGTGGAGCCTCGGGGGCCGACAGCAAAGCATAGAAACCCTCTAAGGTGGCGGAAACCGAAGACACACAAAGAGCAGCGCGGATGCGACAAAACGCGACAGCTGAAACGAAACCGGCTGAAATGTCAGTAAGCACAAAGTACAGGGCTAATGAAATTCATTTAGAAATTAACAGATGGGGGGGGGGAGCTAGTCGAGAGAGACGATAAAGACAGTGGAGATGAGCAAACGAGAAGATGTGATGATGGGTGTAGGAAGAGGCAGAGACGTCACGTACTCTTTATTGTGTTTGAGGGCCAGGTGATCGGACTCGAAATAGTAGACGTCGGGATCCTCCTCCTCCTCGTCTTCCTCGTCGGCCTGGACGAGTGACGGTTCTTTGGTGGACCTGAACACGCTACCCAACCCGCTGCCCTCCGTCTCGTCCCTCGTCCCCGCGTCCTCGGACGGCTCGCCGCAGGGTTCTCTGGCGAGGCCCGGCCCGTCGGTGGGGGGATCCGGCTGGCAAGCGTCGTCCGAGTCTGAAGGCCCGACCGCGGGCTCCTCTCTGGGGCAGCCGTGGTCCCCCGGAGGCGGTGGGGGGGAAGCGGGGTGGTGCGTTGCCCGTGCTGGAGGTGCGGCGTGGGGAAGTCCTCAGGGCGTATCGGTGCTCCTGCGGCTCGGTGAAGGAGGGCGGCTCGGCGGGCGGCTGGGACGAAGCGGTGGCCGCCGTTTCCCCTGAGATATTGGAGCCGTCGTCCGAAGGGTCCCGCGGCTCCGTCCCCGTCCCGCCGTTGGACGCCTCGTCCGCGTGCCCGTCCCGCGTCTGCCCGCAGTCGCCCACCACGTCCACCTCCACCTCCACCTCGGGCTCCAGGGACAGCACCGCGTGGGCGTCCACGGCCTCCCCCGCCAGGCAGCTCTCCCCGGCCGTCACCGTGGGCCCGTCGGGCCCGTCCAGCTGCCCGGGCGACGACGATGACGACGACCGGCAAGGCACAACGGGGTCAGGCGTGGGGGGCGGAGCCTGGCCGCCGTTTGGCAGCGAGGGCCCGGCGGGGCAGGCACGGGGCGCGGCCGGCAGGCCTACGGCTTCCAAGTCCTCCTTGTAAGGCTCGGCTACTCCATTGGTGGCCTTGTGGGTCTCGGCGGCCTGAGCGGTTGGGACGCCGCCCTCCGTGACCTCGCCCCTCTCGTCCCCGGGCTCGTCGACGGCGGGCGTCGGGGCGGCATCCGTTTTCGAGTCCTCGGCGGTGGGGGCGGGGCTGTCGGGTTTGGGGGAGGGCTCCTCGTCGGTCCCCGGGGCCTCCCCGGAGCGAGAGCAGCGCTTGGCCTTCTTGGGGGCGGGCGAGGTCTCCGGACCGGCCGCCGCCCGCTCGCAGACGTCCGGCCTCTCCGGCTCATCGCGCTCGGAGGCCGAGAGGCCGCGCTTCCTGTGGGCGGCCGAGGCTTCGCCCTCCGCCCGGCCCTCCGCTACCTTCCCCACGTGGGAGCCCGCCTGGGGCTGCTGGCCGTCCTGCCTCTTCTTGGGCGAGCGGGCTCTGGGCGTGGCCAGCGGCGACGCCTCCTCCGGCTGGGCGATGCTGCGGTTCCTGAGGGTCCGCCCACAAAAGTTCTCGTCCAATCCATTTATACCCACTGATGATCTGGTGACACGCGAGGAGCGAGACGCGGCCATAATACGGTGGGAGACTACTGACGACTCATCGTGGGGCTCTCCTCTGAGAGAGAGAGAGAGAGAGAGAGAGAGAGAGAGAGAGAGAGAGAGAGAGAGAGAGAGAGAGAGGGGGGGGGGGGGAAGAGAGAGAGAAGGAGAGAAGAGAGAGAGATGTAATCACATCAACCACTGACAGCAGCCATTAATGAAAGTGAATATTTGGTCACTATCAAGATGACCCGAGTTACATCCAGCATATTCTTCACTGAAGACGATAGCGTCACGGTCGCAAAATCTTAAGCAATTATTTCCAAGATCGATTACATCTGAACAAACATTTCTGTGATTAGATACAAACAGTGACTCATCCTGGACAACACATGCTAATGTGGTGTAAGGATAAATTAAACGCAGGTCACTGCATTAGTGCACTCGCAATACATTAAGAAAATTTAAAGCAACACGCTAGTGCATTTCAACCCAACGATCCATAACATCAATAACACGGATGAAGCCAACAACTCGTCCCAGCCCCCCTACGCCCCCCCCCCCACCCCTCCACCTCCCCCCCCACACGCCCCTACGCCTCCCCCCTACACCTCCTCCCCCCACACCTCTATGCTTCCTGCTCTGCCTGTTTGCTCCTCCATCTCTCTACCCAGCTGAACTATTAGGACACTGACCATTTTTAACTGCCTGGTACTGGACCAATCACACGCCCCCATACGCAGGGCGGACCCATCACACGCCCCCATACGCAGGGCGGACCCATCACACGCGCTCCATACGCAGGGCGGACCCAATCACACGCCCCCATACGCAGGGTGGACCCAATCACAAGCCCCCATACGCAGGGTGGACCCAATCACAAGCCCCCATACGCAGGGTGGACCCAATCACAAGCCCCCATACGCAAGGTGGACCCAATCACACGCCCCCATACGCAAGGTGGACCCAAACACACGCCCCCATACGCAAGGTGGACCCAAACACACGCCCCCATACGCAGGGTGGACCCAACACACGCCCCCATACGCAAGGTGGACCCAATCACAAGCCCCCATACGCAGGGTGGACCCAATCACAAGCCCCCATACGCAGGGTGGACCCAACACACGCCCCCATACGCAAGGTGGACTTGTGTGTACTGGGTTCCTCCCATTCTCGCCTGTTGATTAAGTGTGCCGGAGGTCTCGGGGGTGCGAGAGGGTGCTTGACCTAAAAGAGGCCTGTAAGCTGCAGGTGCGACTGCCATACCAACCTCTGAAGCCTCCACGGAGACGATTATGCAAGGGTCCCACCTCCATAAAACGTGGTGGGCGGGGCAATGAAAGCCTCCCGTCAGCGAGGCTATCGAGACAAACGGATCCGCCGAAAAACAAAAACGGAACTGCCGCTCTCACTTTCTGCCGTTATCTGTCTGTGGAGGATAAAGGAGCGGCGTGGTTGGAGATCACGGAGCCAGCAGGTGCGATCTCTCCGTTATCTGAGCTCCGCAGACGATCTTCACGACGGCTGGAGAAGTCAAAGAGGAAAACTTAACAAATATCTGCGCGATTTTCTCAAAAACTGTCGGAGGCTACGGCGGTGAAGGTGTCTTTTGAAGGACAGTGACGTCGGGTCACGGGTTTAACTCGTGTGTTGCTACCTGTCCAAGAACACACCAGCCCTACAGCAAGCAGGCCACCGGCAGCACAGTCACCCCGCAACACCTAAATGGTGAACAGGACAAAGACACGCCCACCGTGCCGTGGGTCGGGCTTCGGCAGGAGTAAACCACGCTGCCGTGTACGACAAATGCTGATCTCACTGAACTGCCCTTCCCAACCGTCTCCGTTTGGACCTAACCGTGCAAGACTAACACGCTAGGTCACCTGGAACTTTCAGATCGTTCCACATCGTTACCAACAACATTTGAAGGGATTTGTTTTAAAGTACATTCTAACCAGGACAAATTAACCTGAATTAGAAACATCATCCCTCTGTGTTTTACTACAGTGCAACTTACAGCTATATGTTTGATGCCCAAGTATCTTTATTTCAAAATAAAAGACCTACCAGGAGTCCTTGCAGTCTGTCTTTCATTCAGAGAGAAATGCCATTTGGATGAAACACTACTACAGTGCACCTCAGGTGTGAATCATGGAGGCAGTGTCCAGACTTATGCCTGCCTGTGCGCCTGCCTCTCAACTCAGACAGTTGAGCTGGGTGGGAGCATGTCGACTTCAGGAGCTCAGACACGAGGAGGCCCCTTGACCAGAGACCGTTCTCAGATGCAGTGTTACCATGTCTGAAAATCATGGCAGAGTTTTGAAAAAGAATACCAACTTTGGTTTTAATCCAGGACGTAACCAATCGATCGGATCGGCCATTCAACGTGAAAAGCGAGAATAACCAACAGATTCAAAAGGCTGGTTGCGTTTTTACAGCGCCAATACATTTCTAATGCTTCTAAAAGGTTAAACGTCGCACCCTCCGACCGTATGAAACAGACAAGAATCCGCCTGCCACGTGAAGGCCACAACAAAAGCAGCCAGGCACAGCAGAGCTTCCTGGCTCTTCACACGCTGGAGGAAAAACACCACCACCAGAAACTGTGGGACTTTAGATCATTTGAGTGATTGGTTATTGACGAAAGAACACCCCCGTCAGTACTCCATGTGAGCGAACTGTAATAACCAATTATCTGAATTTGTGCGTTATCACAGCTTCAGGGGTTATTCAAAACGAAGTTTTCACTGGTAGGAAGACAAACACAGCTAATGAGCATTTGATATCAGATTATTCCATCTGCTGCTTAAATCACTGCTTTTTTTTTTTGACAACACACATTTGCAATCAACATGCCCCAAGTCATAAATGTAAATATATAACATGTTGCAGCCTAGTTAGGCGTCCAATAATAACAGGGGTTTTGTCCAAGACGAGGGCTTCTCCGTCCAGATTGACGGCACCTCTGAAGTTGCATCTCCTGTTCTCTTGGTCTCTAAACCCCTGAATTTTTGTTTTGCTAGTCACAAAACAGCAGGAGAAGATGATCTACTTCAGAGAGCAAAACACCAGTTTCACGTGTGTTACAACAGAGAAAACTAGGCATGACCTTCAAAAAAAATGGAAATTTATGATAAAACTGTCCATCTCTGAAAAACTCCACTCCCAGAGATTTCAAGCTTGGCATTCTAGCACACATTTAAACTCGGGTCTTTTTCAAAGTCATATTACATATCGCATGACAGGTTAGATTCACCACCACCACCATCGTTGTCATCATCTAAACATGCCAAAACCACTCCGTCCAACCAACCATAATCTCCAACGCCATTAGTTTGATCTGCATGGTGATCAGATTCTGAACTCGTGACTGGGGGACAAATGACGGAGGGAAACCTGATTATTTGATTCATGGCTGTGGGCGGTCCAACTCAATTTCCTGAACTATCAGCATAACAACGAGGCATGTATAAAAAAAAAACCTTTATTAAAATTGGAAGCAGCCCAGTTCAGTTTCAGTAAGGAAGTGGTGTGTAAAGGCTACTGTAAACGCTTCCATGATTTAATATTCGCCCCTGATGAGGACCGTCTCGCCAAACGCTGGAACGATCACGGTGCTTGTCGGACGCCGTCCAATAAGAGTGGGCCGATTTTTAACCAGCCACTGATTACACTGCCGATACGTTCATCCTGCATCACAGGCTGAGAAAAGGGGGTACCTGGATGAAATTCTATGCCATGCTCTCATTCACACACCACTGAAGGCTCCTGCAGGGAAGCTAATCTGATTTGACCATGCATAGGAAAGGCAGAAGCAAGCGGATGTAAGTGTGTGAGGGGGTGGGTGGAGGGGGGGGGGGGGGGGGGGGGCTGTCTCAAAAGTGGCAAACTGGTTGGAAAACCATTTTCCATTAATATCCAGGTGTAGATACACATCACATTCTGTCTTCCTCTTCACTAAAGAACGCTTACAGGCTTGTATCGGTTTGATTCAAATCAATTAAACCCGCATACGTACAATACAAGGAATGCAGGACCATACAATTAGCTGATTTTAATTTTAGCATAAGCTCATGTTGTAATGCACACAACCACCAAAGCAATCTCGCAAAGATCACCGTTTATCGTCTGATACTACACCATAACCCACTTCTAATTCACTTGTTAACTCATAATTCGTCTTCTAAAGAGTAAAAATAAATTCATTTCAAGGTAAGACCCGAACAAACCCAGCAGGCTAAAATTACTCCGTGTTCCACAAAGGAAGTGTGGCAACAACAATAAAGTTACAAAACACATCCCCAAGTTACTTTTGTCTGTGCTCAAATTGTCCACACGGAATATAAACTTACAATCTCAGTAATGCATGTAGCGAATGTGATACCAAACTGTTATGGTTGTTTGCAGGGCTTTCATGGAACTCTATTATTATTCCCTTAAATTGACTTCATTCCACAATTAAAAAATGATGTCCCTTATGTGAATCACATAGCTAGATCACTGAAAGATATAACCTATCGTTATATAAGACCAGTATTACCGGTTAACTGGTGTAAAGGGCCATAACACTAATTCCAAAACGTCTAAAGCCCTATCCGGACGGGATTAGTTTTTCAGGGGGACGTCTGTGAAAAATATTTCACCCTTGTACTCGGTGATAAAACTCTTGCATCCGGACAGCAATTGAAAAAACAGGAGGACCCGTGAGTTTTTGGCTTTCTCGGTCACATGACATCGCCTTGTCACGTGATAGCATGTTTAATAATGTCACACTGCCAACTCTGATGATTCCTTTTTAACTTTTAACTTTACTACTGTTCAGTTCAGCATTTAAGATCTCCGTTTAAGTTAAGCTATTTTGTTAAACCAATACAGAAAACACATTATAAAAAATCGCTAATGAATGTAAATAGCTAAATAAATCCGTTAAATAAAATAAAATAAATCCATTAAAAAATCCAGTAAATCCATTTTCGCTCGCCGCTGTCTTTACGTGGATCTCCGTGAAAACGCGCGCCCAACATGTAACTACGGTGCGTGGCAGTGGACATATAGCTGTTTTATTAAACGCGAGGTGATGTCTGCATGTATAAACTCAGACATGTGGATCCGGACGGGACTAAAATTACCAGACGACCACGGAGTACAGCGAAAAACAGTAGGTAATTCCGCCTGTAATTTTCTCTGAGGACGTCTGAGAAAAACACGGACATGCTCGTTCCGGACGGGATTAAAATCACAGAGGACCCCCCGTAAAAGTGAAAATTACCCCAGGACCCCCTGAGAAACTAATCCCGTCCGGATAGGGCTTAAGAATGGCCAAAAATACCTAATGACTACATTCAACCTACGACTTGACAAATATTTACTTTAAAAATATTTGTCTTCTTGAAATCGTTCCCTTTCAGCCAAATAACAGTTAACACTACACATGTTTGGACAGCCAGAGTGCGTATGTAGCTCAGATCAACAAGCTCAAGTCAAGTCTGGGGCGTTTAAATCTCAACGCCACACACACACACTGAGTAAATCGCTACTGGTCGCATGTTCAGATATTTCAACTTCCTGAATAATTATGAGCCCGTGCGCGTGGCGAACATGAACTTTAAATGGAGCACGTGCTCAGCAAAATAACGGACACTTCTCTCAGTGCTGAAGTAAAAGATGAGACTTGACACGGATTAAAGCTGTAAAAAAACTGTGTTAAACGGATTAAAACTGTAAAAAACTGTGTTAAACGGATTAAAACTGTAAAAAAACTGTGTTAAACGGATTAAAGTTGTGTTTTCGTGGTGGCTGAAGGGTTTTGTGTTTGGTACAGCAGTGTTTAGAGGCCACAACGGCTTGAAACTAGATTGAAAAGCGAGTTTCGCTTGATGATCCAAACTAGATAAATACAGTCGTATTGATTTAGCTTGATAAATGATTTCTTTTAACACAGTTGCCTAGTTGACACAACTCATTTCCTTCAGAGGAGACGGCTTTAAAAATATATATATATTTCGTTTGCAGTTGATTAACTCACCTCTTTTCTGTCTACGAGATAATTTCATGTTGAAAATAAACGTTTAGCGGGCCTCTTCTGAAACACCGCGTCCGCGGCTTGGCATAGCCGTCAAGCCGGGTGTGTGAGCTCAGAGTCCCGTTTACAAGTTCACACCGCAGCCGCTGTGCACTGGGGGGGGGAGCTAGGAGGTTCACGTTCGCGTAAACGTTTATCTCGACGGTCTTGCGACAGACTTCTGTAGTATAAACCCGAAACAGAAACAGATTAAAACACGAGAGACGGCCGTGTGGGTGACCCCTCTGGCGGGCTAGCGCGGCTCACGCTAAGGCGGGACGGTACAAGTGAACGAACGCGCGGCTAAAGCTCCCACCAGCCCGCCTAGCCGCCGCGTTCACTCGGGGAGGGACGCGTAAAACCGACCGGCGCTAACGGGCCAAGCTCGGTCGCGCCCAAATGTAATTATGCGCCACTAATGAGGGAAACTCGCCGCTTCGTGAGGAGCCCGACCGCGGTGATAGCAGCGCCGGCCACCACCTCGCGAAGTTAGCGGAGCGGCTTTACGAGCGGCTTCAGCGGTCAGCTTCGAGCTGGCCGTTAGCTGAAGAGCTAAACCGAGGGTCTCGCTGGCCGGACTCGGCGCTCCAGCACTCACTACCCCGTGATTTACCTGAACGGAAACATCACTCACAGCCCACCGGTGCCCTCACGTACAGGGGGCACTACGCCGGGTTGTGTGAGCTCCACGGGGGTTTAAAGGCCCCAACTGGCTAACCGTGAGAGCAGGTAGCGTGCTAGCTAGCAGCGCAGGCTAACGGCGTCCCGTCCGCCGCCCGGGCGGGTCGGCAGGAAGGAGCCGGGCGGGGGAGCAGGACCGGGGGGGCGCATGTAGCCAGCGAGCTAACGCGAGCGACCGTTCAGCGCAACAACTTTTCTCACGCGTTTATACGGCGTGTGTGGCCCTCGGCACCCGGGCGAATTCGTTTTCAGGGTGTTTTTTTTTTGTCCCGTTTTAAGACGAATACGAAAGGTCGACGGAGGGTAAACACTCGCGCCGGGACGGCTGGGTGTAAGACGGGTTTGCGAAGCTGGAGAATTTACACCTACCTCACTTCCGCGGGTCGGTCGCTGCACACTCGGCAGCCGCCATGTTCTCTGTCCTGGGTGCGCTGGCGAGTCCCTCGATCCCGGCGAGATCTCACAACGTGTTACTGTACCTCACGGTGCTGCCAACGCAGCCGCTCCTACTCCGCGCACTCACACGTCTATTGCTCGCTTCAAGCTTCCGAGCAGTAATAAATTAACGATATTTTAATAATAAGGGTGGTTAATGAGTTATGGGGTAGTGGCCCTTAATTGCTGATAGCCATGCCAGTGGGGAAACTTGTAAATGCCATGATAAAAGGTTAGCTGTCATCTGTGTCTAGCACATGTACACAATAACCCACTCCCCTTATCTGACAGCATTACATACTCACTGTAAACTAAAGTCAAACTAGAGCCCAAATGTTTCATTTGTTAACATCTCATTAGGTCTAATTAAAACTTCAGAACTTAATAAACATTCATTTGATTTATATGTTTGAATTATGCTAAACAGTTTGGTCATTACAGTGTCATTCTATGACATTACATTTTACCACAGCGATATTAATATACAATTACAAGCTAAACTAAACTCAGTTTAATTAGAAGCTCAAATTAGTAAAATGATACATCCAGTGATCAATGATGATCCAGTTTTTCACAGAATAATTGTGTTTAATTTCAACCGACCAAAACAAAAACTGACATACATGTTTTGGAATCATTCGTCAAATACAATTTTTTCCTTCAAAGTACAGGTACAGCATTTATCCTTCCGATCTATAAGCAATTAGGAAATAAAAAGTCATACTATATACATAAAATAACAACTTGAACTTTAAATAGCTGACGCAAATCCCTATGTAATTTTCACATACATATCAGACAAGACAGCCATGTGTGTTGTGTGCAGCTTGTTCAACAGGGCACCTCTGCCTCTTCATGCGACTGAGTGGAGCTTCACGGAGATGGCTAGGGCTGCTTGCATGTGCACATCTTTCCTACGTGCATGCACTCTGACCAGGTCTGGATTGCCAAAATAAAAGTCTATAAACATTATAGTGAACCACATACCCCTCTGCAATAAATAACATACAACGCAGACTTCTGTTCTTTAAGTGCTAGTACATTCAGGTATAAATCAAACATCGGTACTGAAGCATGCAGTGCTTGAGCCTACAGAACAGTGCAAAACAGAAACTCTTTCCTGAAACTACACAGCATTTCGAATCCCTTCAGAATCTCAGGAAGAACGTGGAATTGTCATTCACTAGTACAAATATTTTCCTTTTAACCGAGGGAGGACGTTGACAAAATATACAGTGTTATGCATTGTAATTCTTCGATATGTTCAGTTATGTAGAAAGGAATTAATTAGACAGTTCTTGCCTATTTGGTGACAAAGGGGACATTTGTGGTTAACACCCTCATTTTGGGTGCAAGATCCAAACATCTATGTGGTTTGGAGAGAATGCCTTAAAGGGAGCAAGAAACAATGTTTTCGTGCTTTGCCTGTCAGTCATATTTCACTGGCTTGCTGTTAGTGGGTTGGAGCAGGACGTAACTGGAACTGGCCATCTAAGCAGCAGAAAAGAACAGCTTGAGGACCGTCTTTATTCAGCTAAACAGTATTCAATAGCATTAATTATGTATTAAAGTATATCCAGCAAAGGGTATTGTACATATTTCCCCTTCAAGTCTAACTGGCCATGTCAGTTGCAGGTAGACAGTACTGTATATACAGACATTTGTTCCAGTTTTGTCTGCTGTTAGGAATGGTCACATGGGGAATTAAGACTTAAAGGTGTCAGGGGGTCGGGGGGGGGGGGGGTGGGGGGGGGGTATGGGGGGGTTTGAGTCATGGCCAGGCCCTTTGCTCGATTGCTTAAAGGAAAGGCAAAAAAATAAAAAAGGTAAAATGTTTTTGAGTCTGTAAGTCGGAATAGCTACACGGTGCGTGTCTCCATCTCGATCTTCTCTTCGGCGTGGGACACGTCCGCTTCCTGGTGGCCCACGTTGGGCCGCACCGTCACCACGGGCCCGCCCCCGTGGATGGAGTGGAGGAAGTTCCAGGTCTCCTCGGAGATCTGCCCCGAGTCTGCGCCTGTCAAGAGGAGCAGAGGTGAGCACCATCTCCGCCAGGCGGCCCGAGGCGTTCAGCTCGTGCTGTCCGCGAAGGTTACCTTGCTTGAGCGTGACGTGCCCGTTCTTGTTCGCGGCGATTTTCGAGTTCTCGATTGGCCCTGGAGGATCTGGATAAAACGAGGGAAAGATAGAAGCGTGTCCGTAAGATGCAGATTAAGTGCTAACAAAATCACTGCTACCGTCCCTCCTGTCCCTACTGACCACTGTCTTTGCCTTTGACAAAAGCCTCCCATTCCCGGAACCACTGCATGCTGATACAGTAGATGACCACGGGTGAATCCTCCTCCTGAAACGCTTTATTCAGCTAAATAAAAAAAAAAACACAAACCACCAGTTAAAATGAAGACATAATTCAAATGGGTCTGAATAAGAAGAGAAAGGATGCAACAAAGAAAGACAAAAGAAAAGAGGAGCAAGGCAGATCTGTGTTCAGATTTATTGGCCGTTGTAAAGAAACCCCTCCCCGTTGAGCAGAAGGGCCCAAAGAGAAATAAAGAAACCATTTCCTCTCTCTGCTTCTGTCAAGCTGGGCTGAGAAGCAGTGGCTGAAAGTGCATCTGCTCTCATGAATTAATAATGACTCCCAGTTTAGAGGCTCAGACTTCTGATCTCGGCTCATGAGAACAGGGTTAGAGGAAGTCTCTCTCTCGCTCTCTCTCTCTCTATTCGTCTCACACACACACACACAAACACACACACACACAAACACACTTTCTCAGAGAATGTTAGATTAAGACATGGTATCTCTTTCACAGTGCAAAATGTATTTCTATGCCTCTCATTTTTTCTGCCGGGGGGGGGGTCATTACCCTGACGAACATATCCAGCTCGTTCTTCCTCCTCTTCTCCAGTTTCTCTATCTCCATCTGACAAGTGTGGCAGACGTACAGGTGGTTGACGGCGGGGCCTCCCCCGTACCTGAGCGGGGTGGCAGTGGTTAGGTTCACTAGTGCCAAAAAGAAGGGGGAGGGGTGTGTTGGTTGGGGCACAGATCGGGGGGAGACTTGGGTGGGGATGGGGGGGGGGGGGGGGGGGTTTGGGGAGACTGGGCTGGAGCCATCAATCATGCCCGCTTGCTTACCTGCTGTACAAGTGGTCCCAGACGTTCTGTGGGAGCATAAGGACGAGGTCTTCGATGTACGCGGCCTTGTGCGGTGGAACACCTGTCGGCGCAAAGAAGATAAATCAGCATGGGGACAACGTGCCAAGGAACGCACGGCGCCGTTAAGAGGGTCCGCTCCAGCAGACACGTGCTGGAGGATCGACCCGAAAGGGTTCTGCATACAAGCAAAACCAAACAAGGTGTAAAAAAAAAAAAAAAAAAATTAAAAAGTTGACAGCACAAAATGCAATTTTATTTCTGAATTCTTTCTTTCATTTGGAGACATTTGTGTGGGCCAGCTTGCATGCTGTTATCTTTGGCAGACGGAAAGCTGCCTGTGTTGTTCAAGCTATTGCTGCGGATCTAAAGCTAGCGCTCCTAAAAGCACGCTCCGTCTTCTAAGCCACGAGTTCTTTTCACTTAAAACGTGGCGTGCCGAGACATCGGACGCGGGAGCCGGGCGTCTCCCAGCAGGTGAGCCTCCGCTCTCGCGAGAATCAGGGCGGACGGCGACAAAAGCGTCTGGAAGCCTTTGAAAGGCCATAAATGCCTCCCGATTTAACCCCCCCAGCTAAGCAATCACATCTCATCTGAAATAAAGGGGAGGGGGGGGAATGGGCACAATCAGCAGAGAGGAAGAGAGGGGGGGGGGGGGGTCTGGCCAGCGTACAGGAAGCAGACGGGGGGGTGGAGGAGTTGGAGGTTCACCTCCGTGGCTGCACAGGAAGTCGTGGTTGGAGATGGGCCCGGGCTCGGCGAAGGTCCTGAACTTGTTGAGCCACTGACGCGAGACGTAGAACTGCATCAGGCTGGGCTCCGTCACGCCCAGCAGCGCCGTCACCCTGTGCCTGGCTTTCTGCACCTCCTCGTTGCTCTTCCTAGATGGAGCGCACACACACGCACACACACACACAAGCACACGCACACACGATAACATAGCCGTCACTATGCCACAGCTTCGTTAAAAGGCTCAGTGAGGCTTTTACTGGAGCCCCTGGGGCTTTGGTG